>NC_045709.1:61182547-61487973 GCF_009834535.1 Camelus ferus
TTCCTAGTTAAACACTTCACTGTTTTAAAATTTATAGCAGTTGTACTTAGCACAGCAAAAAAGAACTTGGTTCTTAAGACCTTCTCTGACAACAATCTAATGTCCAACCTAAATACATATTTTATTTTTTCTTGTTCATTTATGACACAGCTATGCTATATGTAACAGCAGTTTTTAAAAAAAGTGCACGTTCATCTCGTTTTTTATTTGTGCATCTTTTTCTGTCTGAAAAGTTTTTCTTCCCACTTATTCTGTCTGCTTCTCATTTGCCTATCTTAGTTCAGATTTTACTTTAATGAACTCTCAATTGACTTTCACAGGTGGCAAAAGTCTTTCTCTAATGTATAATGATAATTGTACATACAAAAGTAATCTGACCAATAGCATTCCCATAGCATGTTGAATGTATCACCATTATAATGCTCAGTATCAGCAGCAGACTTACAATAACCAAAAGGAAACTTAAGGCTCAGAGCCCCTCAATTGCTTTGGTCTATTTGAAATTCCTATACATGATTTTTTTTCACTTGTGTACTGGAAAATTTTTCTTGAAAAGCACCCCTAAAGTTAAATAAGCTTCCAATCTGGATATTTTCCTCCCATTGCCTCATAATGATCTGCCATTCTAGTCTGAGAGATTTTAATGGAAACGATCTTGTCTTATGTGTTTATTCTTTCAGTGATACTCTTCTCTGTAGCAGAATCAATAAATATATGTTGAACAAATTATATCATTGATTTCATGTTGGAATGGGTGTAAAACTGATGGGAAAAGGATGAGAGAAAGACAGAGGAACTCCATTTAGGAAAAAAAGAAAAGTTGATACATTTACTTTCCTGATAGAACTAAAACATAGAAACAGAAAATAATCATGTTAACTGATACAGGTGGGAAGCCAATTTGACAACTAAAATTTTTATTAAAAACTTGGCTTTAAGTTTGTGATAAAAAGGAATTTGAATTGGTATATTTGGATTTTCAGATGTATGGCTGTGTTTAACAGACAAAATCACTTTCCCGTATTTTCAAAGTATAGAAAAGCCCTCTATAGAACATTGGGTTATTTAAGAGTATACCTTGGGGAAACAGGAAAAATAGTGATTTCCTTGACCCTACTCTATCAATGTCCATAATGTACTTTGGGGAATAAAGTTATAACTTGGTCTCCACAGTTCACCTGTATCTGTATTTGTACTGGAAGAAAATTTGTTTGTGATTCACTTGTAAATATTTGAGGGTCAAGTTCAACTGAACTAGAAACATATTTGAAGTATATTATACAATTAATATCTATATTTTTAATGAAATATTAGGTAGTTTTTACTTTATACTCTAGAAATGATTACTCAAATACCTGAGGTGCCAAATATGAATTTCAGGATCAGTATTCGTGTATTATTCTCTTGTCTCCTACTCCTTAGACATTCCCTCTCTATACACTATCTTAGCACATTCTCTATAGGTATTTTTTCCCCTTTTCTCAAACATATTAGTCAAGCTAAAAGGAAACACCAGGATGATTAATGTGAATATCTTTGAATGAATTATTTTGGTGATGTTTTACATTTATGTATCTATTTTAAGCTGATAATGTTACCAAGTCCAAACTCATTCTGCTTGCCACACAACATAACAATAGATTGGGAGATAAGGTGGTGGGGCAAGGAATAGCGACTTTATTTGGAAAGCCAGCAGACTGAGAGGATGGCAGACTAATATCTTGAGAACCATGCTACTCCAGTCAGAATACAGGCTCTTTTTATACAAAAAACATTGGAGGGGTTGTGGCTGGTTATTGGAAACTTCTTGCTGTAGGAATTCTTTATTCTTGCAGCTGTCCATGTGGGTCAGGTCATGGTGTCCCTGTAAACGTCCAACAAAACAAAGGTTATTTTTGATTCTGCAACTTATTATCTTTATATAAGTTCAGAAGTGTTAATATCCTTAAAGGTCAGAGCCTTGAGAATAGGCTCTCCTCTATATTTCAGGCTAAAGGCAACATTGTTTTATAAAAGGTGCAGAACTAGCAATACTAAGCCTAGAAAACAAGGTACAGTGGTTAAAACTAAAGGAACAAATCTAATATGGAGTCAGCTTTGTTCTTTTCTATTGCAATAGTTATCATAAATTCATATCTTCATTTTGTGTTAAATTCAGGTTATTTATAAGCCATTTTTCTCATGAAAAGGGATAAGCCCCAAATTTAATTATTTATTAAAATAGATCTTAGGTGTCATCTTAATAATGACCCACTATACAAATATATATATATATATTAAATACATATTAATTATATATATTATTTAATTAATATATATATATATATTAAACTACTTTCTGAGGTCTTAAACAATTAACTCTCAATGAGAACATAAATTTGAATATAAGGGGACAGGTACATTTTGCATTATTATTCTCTCCAGTATAGTATTCATAATATGCTTCACCAGTCTAATTAACATTAATTTGACAATTTCAGCTTTTTTTCATTTCTAATTTTGCCAGAATAATTGGATAACTAGGCAATGCATGTACCTAAACAAATTAAGCATCTTAATAAAACTTCACTATTCACAATTCATTAGACAAATTTTTAATTAATTTCAATCATAGTGTACAATAAGTTTCAACATTAAACACCACACTTTGTCCTTTTTGATTTAAATTGTTCACAATGTGAAATACAGTCAATTCCAAATTAGTGTGAACACATTTATATTGTATTACAAGGTTTCATTTCAAATTCCCTGAGTTTGAAACAAAACAAAATGTACTTAACAACAAGATAATAGAACTAATAAGAATTTAAATATCCTTTTCAGAGTTGTCTTTTTTATTTGCATACAAATTTGTATGAATTTCAGACTCTAGTTGGGTTATCACTAGTGGTTCATGTCTATTGACCAAGATTACCTTAATATTTTCCTCAGCTTGACTAAACTTTAAACAGTCCTCTTCTGTACTCTAGGCCCCTTTTCTTAGAGCACTTAATTCAGAAACTCTTAAATTCTTTCTCTGTCACTTTGAGGTGTCAATTTTTTAAAAGCCAGTTTTACAACCCAGGAATGTCTCTCTCAGGGACCTGGGATGCAACCCTTTGAAATGTGACCATCAAGGAAGATAACCACCTTATATTCCACTTTCTGGGTGAGGATAGATGTATAACTTCTGTTGGGTAAGTAATTTTCTTTACTGGGGCAAACCTCTTAAAAAAGGAATGTAAAGTATTTCCTTTCTACATTAAATTGGAATTATGCCATAGATGTCAAGTTGGGAAAATATAGGAATATATCACTCAAATGAATTATGATTATTTAGTAAATGGTGTTTGATGCTTCCCTTATACAAGTCTATTTGACCCCCAAAAGAGGTTACATGCAAGACTGCATTGGCATAGAAGTCTTTCATGCAGTCAACAACTATTTGAATACTTTCAGTGTGCCAGAAATTGATCTTGCAACAAATAAGATAGACAAGGTCTCTACTGCCTTGAAACCAACAATTTGTGTGAAAGCACATCATAAAGAAGTAAATAATGTTATGAAAAAAATAAAGAAGGTAATAGAATAAAGCCTAGAATGTTTATTCCAGGTAAAGTAGTCAGGGAGGGCAGCACAAGCAGGTGCTATTTGAATAGAGTTCTAAACATTGAGAAGCTGCCAAACTTGTAAAGATTTATGAGGAAGGGTTACAGCAAGCTTAGATGGAGGAAGAGTGTAAAAGAAGTTGGAGAATGGGATAGAATGTGAGCAGATATTGCGAGAACTTAAGGATCCTGGAAAGCAGTAATACAGAGGTTCTAATAGTTAATGGGCTAGATATAAAAGTGAAATGAAAAGTCTCAATATGAATTTTCTGTAACTAGGGAAATACATGCCTTAATAACTGTGAATGTTGGGACACATGAAAGGCTTAATAGAGATCTACACTTTCTGATATATCCCCCAAATATAATGTAAGTCCCTGACATGTACAGGGATATAATTTAAAACTGTTTTTAACTCATATAATTTCATAATCTTCTAATTTTCATTTTTAAGCACACAATGCTTTTTTGGCAACTTTTGACAGTTATGATTGTGATTTCTTTACCTTTCCTGAAAAAACTAGGTCAGATGCTGAATTTAAAATTTGACCAGTAACTTTGCTTTCACTTTGGGAAACAAACAAATAAAAATGAGCAGCAATAATTTTATCTAAAATTGACTAAATAATAGGCAGGTTAAAACAAAAATAAGGAAAACAGACAAAGTTATGCAAAAGGGCAATATAGGATACAAGTTATTTATAATGCTGTATGTACTTGGATTTTTTTTATTCATCTTAAGATATAGTTTACTATAGTGTACAGGACATTGATTGGACTTCATGATTTAAAATCTTCCTTTTTTTCTTCTAAAAGAACTTGCAAACCTTGCTTAAACTTTTTGAGTGTTAGTTTCCACATTGATGCCCAAATCAAATTATTAAAATTAAGATTAACTGCAATAGCACATGTGGTTTGTTTAGCCCATAGGGCTTAGCTGAATTTAGCTACTTAGATATAATATATGTATTCAAATAGCATTTTGAAACTTACATCCTCTCAAATAAGTAATGCTGCCTCCTGTATCTGCATCCTAGTATAGGATATCAATTTTTTAATTTGTTATTCTAGTAAGAGTCATTGGTTTGAGTTTCCTTGGACAGACATGGATCAAAAGTAATCACTGTGGCAGGAACATTGGGATACTTTAACTGAGACTTCTGCTTGCACTGGTGCCATGCAGGTAGATTTTTACTTGCACAAATTACATGAACTTAGACGGGGAAGAAATATCTTTCTAAGGAGATACGACAGGGTTCTTACCAGAACAAAGAAATGGATACATAGCTAATGGAGAGAAAACTGGAATAGATATACATTACAAGGGATAACAAGCCATGCTCTCAATTTGCATAATGTTTAAAGAACTTCATAAAGAGGAAATTCTCTTTGAGGAATGACATTTTAAGGGTTTTGAAATGTGCCCATATCAGTGGATATGTTGATCAAAAGTAGATATATTATGTGGCATGACACTGTTGCTGATATTCTTTCTTTCTTTCTTTTTTATTAAAGTTTAGTCAGTTACAATGTGTCAATTTCTCATGTACAGCATAATGTCCCAGATATGCATGCATATACATATATTCATTTTCATATTCTGTTTCATTAAATGTTATTACAAGATGTTAAATATAGTTTCCTGTGCTATACAGAAGAAATTTATTTTTATATATTTTTATATATAGTGGTTAACATTTGCAAATCTCAAACTCCCAGATTTATCCCTTTCCACCCCCTTTTCCTGGTAACCATAAGATTGTTTACTATGTCTGCTAGTCTGTTTCTTTTGTAGGTGAGATCCTTAATGTCTCTTTGTTTCTTTAGAAGATCTTCTTGAAAGACTCCCAAGTTCTCATAAAATGAATATTAAGGCTATAATAAATATATATATAAAATAAAAGCTTTCTCCATCAACTGAAATATCTGTAGAAATGGCAGGTACAATTTTACTGACTTGACAACTATTTACTGTGTTTCTATGGTATTCCAAGCACTCTTATGAGCAATTGAATAATAACAATGATAAAGTAACATCATAGAAATGGCTCTTGACCACAAGGATTCTGCATTCTAGTGGAAAAGAAAAAGAAAAAAAAAGAAAACAAGCTCTTTTTGGGATACTTAACTTTTCAAAGTGTGGAAGTAAATGTGCACATAGGATTACTGACAAAATGAGGAATGGGCAGAAGTCATATTTAATACAGAACAGCTAAAGACTTTACTACACATTATCTGCATAAATAAGAACCACAATAAAGGAAAAATGACAAACCCTACATGTAACCAGACCACTGTACATTTCTGAGTTAGTGGCTAGGAACTTGAAAGAGAGGAAAGTTATTGCAATTTACGGGCAGAGGATGAGCCAGTGTCAATGCATTTTGTATAATTGTTATTGTGAATAAGATATGAGATAGGCTATTAAATTCAGAAAAAAATAAAACTTACTTTTGCTTTAAAGAGAATGCTACTTAAAATAATTTATGTAACATCTATTATAATTATAATCAATCCCCCTTTCTCTCTTATTTCTTTCTATATTTTTCAAAATGATTTTTATTAGCATTGGAACCTACCATGTGTTACACTGATTAGCTCTATTATGTTCTGTCAATCTTCATATCTACTGTTAAAAAATAAACTGAGGCACATTAAAAATTTTAAGAGTTTATTTGAGCAAAAATCTATTTGAGTAGGGCAACACCAAACCAGAAGTTGTTAGAAGAACTCCCCAACAGAAACTCAGGGATAGAATTTTTATAGACAAAAGGCAGAAGCAAAGCAAGGGAAGTGTTTGTAACTGGTTGTTCTTTGGTTTTGATTGGTAACTTTAATTCATTTACAGGCCTAGATTTTGGTTTGCTTATGTAGGCTGCTGCCACATTAGAACCACCTTAGTCTAATGACCTTGTTTAATAAATTTAACAATACTCACATAATATGTAAACAGTTAATGGAATTGTTATCATTCAAATCAATGTTGATAAGGGTGCAGATTAGGAAATTCATCAATATTGAAAGTAATAGTCATATATAGAAAAGAAGAAAATCAATTTAAGAGCACAGAAAAAAGCATGAGTGATTATTTGTAAAGTATGAATTGAGGTAAATTTATATGGAGTGTGTGGAGAATCTGTGACTTAGATTTCAGTAACATGATAAGCATTAGTCATGTAATGGCAGTCCATAGGCAATTAAAACCAGAAGTTTAAAAGTAAAACAGAGGAGAAAAATATCCCATTGCATCCCTCTGACACTAATAGAAAAAGAGATTTTGTCCTGAAAAGCAATTCACTCACTAAAAGGAAGAAAAAAAGGAGGGGGGAGGATAATAAGAGTTTAATGAATCACTGTGTGCTCTAATGCTGATAATTAATTGAATTCAATTTAAGAGAACTTAATTTTGATTATAGTAGAATTTTAGAGTTGATAGCATTTAATCATTTAATTACTTTTAAAATTTATTTTTCCTCTGTTATCTCTTTTAACTGTTGTTAACTATCATAGTTATTATTCATTAAAACACACAATTTCTTCCTTGCTTGACAGTCAGAATAGAATACTCAGCTATCTTGAAAGGCTCATTATATCTCTACTTTTTCACTTATTCCAACCACAGAGTAGCCTAAAGGTGATTTTGAGTTTATTCACACAAATCATTCAATTGGTCAAAATCTCTGTGTGAATGTCTTTTGTCTGAGAGAATTTGTAACTGTGAAAAATACTATATATTCTTTGTTAATCTTTCCCTTGACTTTATTTTATTGCTTCTGATGAGGTGAGCATGCAGCGCTTCATTCTTAATTTATCCATGCATTCTATAGCACTGTTTAAAAAAAAAAAATAACTTTGTATGCTTCAACTCTCCCAGACTGTAAAAACTATGTTAATAATACATACTAATGTGTCATAGATATTAGAATTTATTTATTAATTATTTAATATTTCTTGAGATGAATAACAAATTACAAATACTGAGCAGCTCTGGGAACAACTTTTTTGAAGTAGAAGAGAAAGGATTTGTTAGATGGTTTTGAGAAAGGATGGAAGGGGACAGGGCACAATCATTCATTAAAAGAATGACACAGCAATTGAAGATAGGACAGAAATTGGTTGGAACCAACCAGGCCAAAGATGGCAGAGGATTTGCCTTCCAGAGGACCTTGAGATTCATTGTAATATATTAGCATGATAAATTTCACACTCACAGGTGCCATGACAGTTCCCAGGCTAACCATAAAAGACCAAAAAGTGGATGGGGTCCCAGTTCATGGAAATCCCTGCCCCTTCCCCAAAATAGTTGGGTGAATCCTCCCACTAGTTTGCATATGAAATTACTGAGCTCATAAAATATAACCATCCCTTCTGAGATGTCCTGTACTCTGCCTACATTGTGTGCATTTCCCTGAATAAGTCTACTTTCACTCTACTTCAGCTAGCTCTTAATTTTTTTTTCCTGTATGAAGCCAAGGACCCTCACTTGGCAGGGTGCATCCCAGAGACTCATTCTAGACCTGAGACATGACCATGCTCTTGTGCCCCATTTTCCTGCAACATACTTAAAGCATAAAGATAGAATATTTTGACCAGAATGAAAATCCCTGACTAGAGATTGTAGTTTGCTTTTATAAAGTGAAGCATTTTATGGGACACAACTTTATGGGACACAACTTTATGGGACACAATGGCATTTGATTGGCATGCCTCAAAATGATTCAAGCTCTTAGAGTCATTTCTTATGGTTTGCTTTATGTAATTTTTTCAATTAAATAATTCTTTACAGAATATATATGGAAAATCACTTTGACCTAACTTCCCTCATATACTATTGTAGAGAATAATTTCAGAATATCTTAGAGTGTCATTATTTAACCAGGATAATTGTTAATTTCTCTGGAAATAACCATTGGTAGAGAAATAATCATGTCAGTAAATTGTTTCTTTAATTTTTGTTCCACCTGTCTTTTAAACTCGTATGACTGAAAAAAAAAAAAGGCACAAACAAAAAATTGACAGTTATGCATTATTCTGCAGACTTTCTGAGACCTGAGTCCATGAGTTGGCCTCACAGATCACTCTAAGAGACTGCTCTAAAGAGGCAAAGGACATATAGGAGTTTTTCCACAAAGACCAAGTAGTAAGAACATCAAAAGATTACTGTTAATTAAAGAAAATCAAGGATCTCAAGTTAAGGAATTCAGCACTTTTCTATGTAGTGGTAGCTACAAAAGTCTGGATCATTGAAATCATTCCTTTGATATGAACCTCATTATCTAGGTCCAGTTTCCTGTTCTTTCACATCCTGAGTTCCCTCAGGGTGTGCCCTTGGGGGTGGCAGCAGAGGCCAGTCTGCCTGCATGTGTCCATCCTGAACTCCCTCTAGCTCATTATCAGTGGCAGTGGTAGTGGCTAATGACTTGATGGCCTTAGCATCCTTTTTTTACTGATATGGTAGGCAACATTTTTTCATTCATAATCTCTATGAATTTATTTTAATAGGAGAAATTCCTTTTTATCCTGTAATATGGTTTCTATGTACTAAAAAGAAGTGTGGGAAATGTAAGTAAACACCTAAGAGACAATCTGAGGAATGTTCAGACCATATTTATTTTAAATATTCATTTATGTAGAAATAAAATTTTGTTTGTTTAGTAATTTAGTGGGATTTATTCTTGTTTTTGAATGAAATTGTAATCAAAGCAGAGGAAAACCTTAACATTTAGGTAATATTCAATATTATATTTCTGGTGTAAGGACAAATACAAATTAAAAATAGGAGACTTCATTCTTCTTGTTGAAAATGAGGGAAGAGATTAGAAAATTTACAATTGCAAGTACTTTCTTCTATCTTTGAAATATATGTAAATCCTTTTGAAAACTAGACAGGACTTTTGTCATCTTTATAATCCAGTGATGCATTTCTCAAGGTCTCAGAAAGCATCTCACTGAAATGTAAACATCACAAAAGATGGCATCCCTTCCTCCCAGTTTCTCTAGCTCCTATCCTAAAGTTATAAAAATTTTAGTATTATTCTGAGCAAGACAGTTAGCTAACACAGAAGGCAATTCCTTTACCAAGTGAACCTAGAATTAATCTAGGTGTGAAGAAAGGTACTGTCAAGCCCTCTTACTTAAATACTAGTTATTGTTTATCTTGAGAACATGTGTGTGAAGGATTCAATCTCCTTGTCTCTATGAGAGGGGGATGTTTCTTTCTGTTTTTGCACTCTCTTAGTGAATTGCCTGTGATGTGCATCACATTGTGATTTAATGATTTTTCAATAAAAAATTATTTGTCTACTACTTTTATGGAGAGGATTTCTTGGCCGGCAGAAGACTTTGTTTTCAATTATATTTCTTCAACACAGGTTATTCTTAGACATCTTTGTCTCTTTTTCTGTTGTGATTTTCTTAAAGAGCAAAAGATATAAAGGGGTCAGTGTGGATAAATATATTAAGAACTTTTCTTAACATTTATGGAAACAGTAGCATTAAAAACTTATGAAACAGATATTGCTTTTATGGAACCACTGAAATAAAGTTTGGCCTGTAAGTTATTGTCATTTTTTAAGACTTTGTTTTTCTAGAGCACTTTTAAGTTTACAACAAATTAAGAGGAAGTTACAGAGATTTCCCATATACCTATCACCACCCATGTATAGCCTCCCCCATTAATGCCACTTATTGAAAAGTTACATTTTTTTAAACCAAGGATGGCTCAACATTGATATAACATAATCACCCAAAATCCATAATTAAATTTAGGTCTCACTCTTGGTGTTGAATATTCTGTGAGCTTGGACAAATATATATATATATATAATTTCAGTCATCTTTTTAAGATTTTTTTCTTACTGTGGAATAACATACTAGAATTGCTGTAGATTATTAAACAAATTCCTTTGTTACATTCCAATGATATTTTTCTTTCTTTGACAGGTTGTTTGTAATAGCATTATACTTGTTCATCAATTTTGGACTACCAGATACAGTTTCTAACCAAAGTTTAATTATGATGTGCAGATACTCTATATACCCTGCAAATAATCTGTGCAGGATAATTTCCCAACCACTTTGAGAAAGGAAGAGAAGAGTACAGCCATTTTGGAAAAGGACCAGGGTACAGCCTTGGGCAAAACAGGCCTTGCAAGTTAAAGAGCAAAAGCCCTTGGGACCTGAGTCCCAGAAACAAAAACAAAACAAATAAAGAAAACAGGTTCACAGGAATAAAAGGTTAACTTTGTGTTACACTAAAGAATATACCTATGTCAACTAAAAAAATTACATAACCTAAAAATGCAGTTTAGTTTTATTTAGCAGACTTTCTGAGAACTTGAACCTGGGAGGCAGCCTCTTACTTTGCTCGGAGAGGCTGCTCCAAAGGAGCAAGGGATAAGCTAGGATACATAGGAGTTTTGCCACAAAGGCCTGTGTTAGCTAACACAGAGGGCAATTCCTTATACCAACATAGTCAAAACATCAAAATATTACTGACCAATTAAAGAAAACCAGATATCTCAATTTAAGGAATTTAGCACTTTTCCATATATGGGGAGGTGAGAAGCTCTGGGCTCTTTGAAATCATTCTTTTGATATGCACATGGCTATCTAGGGCCAGTATGCTATTCTTTCACATCTTGAGTTCCCTTCACTCAATGTTGGGGGTGGTGGTAGAGGTTGATTTCTTGATGGCCTCAGCATCTTTTTTACTGATATAAGATACAATATTTTTTATTCATAATTCTCCTTGTTGATCCTAAATCTGACCAATATTTTTGGAGATATTTCATTACTAATTTTGCCCCATGGTGCCAGAAAGACTCATTTCTAGATCAAGCAAAGATTGTGTTGATATGCCACACAAAGTGTGAATTTTTGGATTAGGTCCTTTTGCTGATTTAAAATTCTCTGTATCGCTTGATTTACTAATCTATTATGATTCAGGAAACGTTTTCCTTTGTTGCTTCTTCCCATATCTAGAATCACACTAATATAATTATTTTATGTAGAATTATATATGTGATCTATTCCTTCAAGGTGTTTAGCCATCATCAGTTTTGTTGGAGACCTGTTTACATATTGGATAATGTAAGAGACAACAATTTTATAAAATAGGCAGAACATAAGTAATATGTCTAATAACATTAATAAAGTCATACAAAGCATAACAATTTGGAAGCAAAGAACAAATTAAAACAATGATTAGTATAACTAGTTGTAATCTGGTTGCAATAACCATCAAGTCCTTAGGAGAACCAGCTGGAGAAGTCAAATTCTGGAAGGATCAGGTAGAGAGAAAAAGATAATGGTTTCATCCTTGTTTACAAAGGCCTGCTTTATCAACTTGTTGAAGGTCATAGCATAAAAGGAAAGGTTTTCTGGAAAATAAAAATTAAAGGGAGTATGATTTTCAAAAAATGTTATAAAGTTATAAATTATATTTATAAGGTCATGCAGTCCCATGTAATTAACTCCTGTTGATCTGGATGAAATCATCAGGTTTTCCATTAGTGTTTCATAATTTACCTATTCAGTTGTATGACCCAAAGCTTATCAGAAATTTTTTACTTGTTTAAAAGTCTCTTTTTTATATATCTTTTTGAGGATCTTCATTTTATAAAACCAGCAGGGTAGAACAATGACTATTTATAAATGACAAGACTTAAAATGCCATGGTTAAAGATTTGATTATGATGCAAATTATGACAAGCAACTTTGAAATTTCTGTGACATACAACATGTTAAGATAACAATTAGAATTATGACTGATACTAGGACATATCAGACTTTTAGAAATGCCATACAACTTCTGGAATATTTATATTAATAACACTTATTTCTACAATATCACTCAAGATTCATATCCAATCACTTGACAATGTTTTTCAAGTAATTTAATACATCAAATAAGCCTAATTATTTAACATTCATCTTTGAGATGTCTCAAGTTTCCTTCAAAGCAAGCATAAACTCAAGCTAGCTGGAGGTTAAAAATTTTAGTTAGAATTTGATATTTGGGAAGTATTAAAAATATCAAAAAACATTTAAAACACTTAAGGTCACTGTGAAATAGTGCATACTTACTCAATCAAGGTGACAAATATTAAAAAAAAAAAAGAAGATACAAGCACAGAAATTCACAAAATCTGTTATCAAAAGTAATACTGTGGATCCATGCCTTTTTAAATCTTGCCATTTATAAACATTCATTGTTCTATACTGATGGTTTTGTAAAATGAAGATCTTCAAGAAAATTCATAAAAAGAGAGAGAACCAAACCCCAGTCTTGTGCCAAATATATTTAGCAACAAAATACATTTATTAGACTAAGTTTTGTCAGTTCTAACCATAAACAACTCTTTTCTCAGGATTCGTTCTTTACAACCTTTCATCACTTTCTGTATCCATATTATTTCATCCCTTAATTCTTCAATCTAGAAACAATCAACTCCAGGTAACAAAATGCAATTCCATTCTTTATACCTTCTTTTGCCAAAATCATGCACCGTATTTTTCTACCATATACTGAAATGTTTACTTCATTACTTGTAGTAGCTTTAATTACATGTTTAGATTAGAGCACTTAACTCTTAGCATCCTTAATTTCCAGTGAAAACTAGGAAATAATCAATTATAAACTTTCTTCTACATTAGCATTCTGTAGATTGGCAAACATAAATACCAATAATAATTTATAAAAGCATGTGCTTTCTTATAGAAAGTATGTAAGTGTGGCATCAAATATATTTATTAATAATTTATTAATAATCCCAAATAATCTTTGCAAAGGGAAGCCAATGTTCAGAAATTAATGTTTGCATATCTTTTTTTTTTTATTTGAGAATAACCTAGATATTTAATAAGCTTCCATCATTTAACTCAATTTAGCATAATTCTAAAATTTCAAGTTACCAAATATCTGGAGAGTTCATGTTGAAGTAGACATTTCTAAAACATAATTAATCCTAAAGACTTTACCCAAAAAACTTTCATCTCAATTACATTTGATTTACTTACATAGAATTTTTAACATGCCACATTATTTTTTGTTGTTAACAAATTAGCAACTGATATATATATATAATAAGATCTTCTTTAACTTCTGTTTAACCTAGGTACAGTAAAATTATTATACTTAATATTGATGACTCTAAAGACAAGTCTATATTAATTAAATAAACAAAACTTAAACTAATCTTAATTCCAGGTATTAATTTAATATTGAAATTCTAGATATTAACTTAATATTGAATATTTCCCAGTTCATTTGAAACTGAAAGTCATTTTAGTAGTCTGTTTTTTGTTTTTTTAATTTTAGAAATATTTAATTTGTAAGTACTTACTTCTAAGTCAATTAAATAAAGCTCTTATAAATTTGACTTTGATAATATTTTCTGGAGTTAGAGACATCTCATGTCTATAATGTGTACACAGACATGTAAACAGACAAAACTACAGATCTCATAAGATCACTAGTCTTATTTATGGAAAAGACTTAACATTTGTGTTTGTCCTTGATAAAGCCTGAGGAAGTCTTTCCAGCATTTTGAGTTTTAAAATGCCAACAATTGTCCTTAGTTTTAGGTTTTACCTGATAGAGCCAATTTGGCTCAGTCTCAGGTCATTGCTGTATTAACATTTCTGATTTGTATAAATTTGTAAGACAAAGACAGTTGCTTTTAGTTCCCCAGAGAATTGATCTGTCAGCTATATCCAACTATATCTTCTTTAATTTACTTTCTAAGTAGAGTCCTGTGTTCATGGAACTTTAGTGTTTGATTCATACTGCCTTCAAAAGCTTGCATAAGACATTCAAAAAGAGCTCTTTGTCTTGAATTTACAAGTTAAACCCAGAGCAAATCTCTATTATTATTTTGATTACTCCCTGGATATTACTTTTCAGTTCTACTTTATATTATATGTCTCAGGTAACCCTATTGATTTCCTTTAATAAGTTTGAGTAATATTTCCTGAAGGGTAGATTTATGCACCTTGACTTATAATATCAAGCATGAGAAGCATTCCCCATTGAAACAGGTCTATCTTACAACATAATTAAGCAAAAGAGATGTAACTATCTTTTATAAAACATATTTAAACATACCAATTTTTAAAAACTTTTATCTCAATTCTATAAGCTTTTATAAC
This sequence comes from Camelus ferus, assembly GCF_009834535.1. Lineage (NCBI taxonomy): Eukaryota > Metazoa > Chordata > Mammalia > Artiodactyla > Camelidae > Camelus > Camelus ferus. The sequence goes on from NC_045709.1 coordinate 61,197,286, forward strand.
TTTAATTTTAGTTTTTATCAGACTTAATATGGGAAAAATAAATGAGAGGTGAGAGGAGTGTGGTGTCCCAGGTGTCAGTTGAGTCCCTTGGATGTGCCCCAACTGTTGGTCCTTGGCTTTGCACAGGAAAGAATTCAAGAGCAAGACACAGTTGAGTAAAAGTAGATATATTTAGAGTATACATACTTCATAGAGTGCAAGCTGTTTCAGAAAGCAAGAGAAAGGCCATGAGGTGTGAGGGTTGGGTGCTCAGTGGATACACACTCAATAGACAGAGTGTCATCTTTCTCACTAAGAAAGAAGAATGGACATGAGGTGTGGGGGTTAGTTTTTATGGGCTCAGTAGCTTCATATGCTAATAAATGGGAGGATTATTCCAACTATTTTGGGGGGAAGAGACTGGGATTCCCAGGAACTCGGCCACTGTCCACTCTGACTTTTTATGGTTGGTCTCATGCTGTCATGGCACCTACAGGAGTGCCATACATTACATTACAATGATCGTATAATGAAGCTCAAGGTCTACTATAAGTCAAATATCCTACCATCTTGAACCTCAAGGCTTACTAGGAGTTGAATCTTCCACCATTTTGGTGTTAATTTCTGTTTCTTTCCTTGAATGGCTGTGTCCTGCCCCCTTCCTTTCTGTCTCAGACTCATATAACAAGTCTTATTTTTTAGAAGGAGTCCTAGAAGCTTTTCTTTCCTTCATCCATTGACCATTTTATATAATTTTATATAAAAGGCTCTGGGATCATCAGAGAGGAATTTGAGACAAGGGACTCAGGCCATTTGTCAATCTTTAATTTTGATTAATTGATCTAACAGTTGCCCTATTTGTTGGTCAAATAGCTCAATGTAATATTTTTAGCCATATATATATATATAATATAAAATAAAATATAATAATATAAAATATTAAATGAAAATATATATTAATATATTATAATATATTAAATAATTTATATTATTAATAAATTAAATACAATAAATTAATATAATAATAATATAATGATCATATAATACATTAAATTAAATTAATATAATAAATTAAATAATTAAAAGATTGCTCAGAATCTCAATCTATTTGCTTAGTTGCAAATTGTACACCATACTTGTACATTTTGGGTGACAGAGCCCAAGTTTTTTAAAATAAGTACACATACACATAAATACAAAACTTCAAAGAGTATTAGGTAGAACATCTGCATTTCAAAGGCACAGGAAGAGAAATGCAAGTTCCCTCTAGAATGGCTTTTGTTTATGTTAGGTCAGAATTCTGAAAATATGTTTTTATCATGCTGGCTTTTTTAAACTTAACTGTAGGTGGGGAAGGGCCAAGATGGCAGAGTAGAAGGATGCTCATAGCTCACCCTCTCCCACAAATACAAAAAGACTGCCATCCATGGATGCATGTAGCCAATCAGAACACCTGCTGAACTTTGACAGAATTTCATCTTCTTCAAAAAACAAAATACACTACAAATCTGGTAGGAGAAAAGGACAAAAGAAGGAAGAAAAAGAATAGTATGGGACCAATCCCTCAAGGAGGGAGCAGTAAAGGAAGAATAGCACTTGTTTACTAGGTCTCAGAGGGATGGAGAAAAACCTCTGAATCTTTGATCTGTATGGAATAGCCCTTGAACATCAGAAATAAGATAAATGGGAACAGAGGGTCCCCATGACCTTAGCCTTAGAGGCAAACTGGCAGGTGTGGTGTGGGACAGGCTGCCCAAGCCAGGCAGAAAACTTGGGCCAGCTGTACAGAGGCAACCTTGGGGGACTGCAGTGTGCTGTTTGCCATGGCTGGGAGGGTATACAGAGCAGAACAACTTGGGTCCCTCATAAAATACAAAAAAAAAAAAAAAAAAAGGCAATGAACACTCCTGATGTGCCCTGGGGGGATGGGTGCCAAAACTTTGTAACTTAAGACCCATGGTACCATTACAGGCATGTTCTCTGGAGAAGAGAGCCAGGGCTCAACCACAGCCACCATATCCTCTAGTGCACAGCACCCAGGTAGAAGTGGGGTTGTAACCTGAATCCTACCTAGGGGCTCAGCAACCTCCTAGATGGGACTGAGACTTGTCTACAGCCCCAGGCAAATAGGATCCTTCTGCCCTGGTGCCTCTGTGAACTCACTCCTGTAAGACAAATGAGCAAGGAGCAGAGTTCTGGCACAGAGGAGAAGCAAATGCTGTTTGGCCCTTTTCTCTGAGCCCATGTACAGAGTGTGGACCCAAGGTGGGGTGGGGAGATGCATGGAGCAAGGGAATGACCCACTGGCCTACCTTGCAACAGTACTCTGCCAGACCGAGGCTTCAGGAGGGGATGTGACCCACCCACTGACCTGCATTGGGAGCAGCAAAGACCAGGGGCATGACTGGAGGGCCTCTGGGACCAGCAAACATTTCATTCAGCAGGGTGAGGTAAGGAGCAGTGACAACCACAAAACAAAAAGGAGGCCCATTCAATAGCAAGGCAGGCTCTGACTATTAAATCAATGGCCACAACCCCTACCATAGAGATAACAGGCAAAAGGCTTGGAAGTAAGACTTGGCAACCACCCATACTTAAGAAGGAACCCTCAACAAAATCATTAGCATTCACAGTCTCCACAGGAACACATCCACTATTTTGTCTGTTCTATTTTCTTTTACTTTTTAAATTATTACTTTAATTTTTTTATGTTTCCATTTTTAATCCTTTTTAAAATTTTCTTTCAAAATATTTTTATTATTATTTTTAAATTTGTCCAATTTCATTTTTATTTCTCTTTGTTTTGTTCTGTTATCATTTATACTGTTTTCAAATCTTTTTTCTTCTTTTTAAATTTATCTCAATTTGATTTTTATGTCTTTGTTGTGTTCTTCTGTTATTGATTATACTGTTTTCAAATATTTTTCTTCTTAAAGTTTTTTAAAATATGTCTCAATTCAATTTTTATTTTTCTTCTTCAAATTTTTCTTTTGTTATTGATTATATTCTGTTTTCAAACATTATTTTCCTTCTTTTAATTTTTTTCTTATTTTTCTTTCCATATCTATTTTAGATAAATAAATAAATAAACTCCTTAAGGACCATAGTAGATAACAGATATCCCATAAACCATAGTGCCAGAGAGAGATAAGTAAAATAAAGAAGCAGAGGAACAACTCCCAATTAAAAGAACAAGAGAAATTCCCTGAAAGAATGATCAATGAACTAGACATTGATACTTGACTAGATCATGATTTCAAAAAAGAAGCAAAAAAAGTACTGAAGGAACTAAAAGAGGTTGTGTTTAGAGAGAGAGGATATGTCAAAAAGGAAATTGAAACTATAAAGAGGAGCCAATTAAAATTGAAAAGCTCATTTGCTAAGATGAGAGCTAGGCTAAAGGCTGTGAAAAGTAAAATAGATAATGCAGAAGAATGAATAAGTGACTTAGAAGACATTAAAGCAGAAATCACCCAGTCAGAGCAGCTGGGAACTATGGGATAATAAAAAGTGTGCCAACCTATGCATAATAGGGTCCTGGAAGAAGAAGAAAGAGTAAACAGGATTGAAAAGATATTTGAAGAAACTGTGACTGAAGACTTCACAAACCTAAAGAAGGAATCAGATATCCAAGTACAAGAGTCACAGAGTCCCAAACAAGAAGAACCCAAACAGACCCACACTAAGACATATTATAATCAGGATGGCCAGTGTTAAGGATAAAGAAGTGATCCTAAAGGCAGCAAGAAAAAACAAAGAATTAGTTAAAAACGAATCAACATAAGGCTTTCAGATGATTTCTCAAACACTGCAGGCCAGGAGGAAGTGGAAATATCTATACAAAGTCATGAATAAAAAAAATGCAACCTAGGATACTTTATCCAGCAAGGCTATCCTTTACAATAGAAGGGGAGATAATGAACTTCACAGACAAGCAAAAACTAAAAATAATTTAGTAACATTAAACCTATTGTAAAAGAAATATTGGAAGGTCTACTCTAAACAGAACAGAAGCAGGATGCTAAAGAAAGGAGAAAACCACAATTGGAAAGGCAATAACTACCATGAATTACAACAAAACAAGCATGAAATTGTAAAAGAGGACATCTAAATCATTAAGGGTGGGAGAGGAGAACAAGAAAATATAGTTTTTTTTTTCTTTTTGTTAATTTTTTGATCTTGATAGGATGGGTTTGAGCTTATATTAATATCTGTTTAATACAGTTATAGTAATGGGTTAATATATGTATAAAAAGGGTAATAATAAGCAAAAAACTTACAATATAGTCACAAAAAATAAAAATAAATTAAAATTAAAAATAAAAAATAATAAAGTCAAGATAATAAAAAGGAAAATTACCAAACCACAAAAGGAAAAAGAAAAGAACAAAGAGGAAACACCAAATCAACTGCAAAACTAACTTCAAAATGGCAGTAAACACACATCTATCATTAAGTACTGTACATGTCATAGGACTAAATGCTCTAATGAAAAGACATTGAGTGGCAGGCTAAATAATAAAACAAGAACTCTCAATATGTTGCATATAAGAAACCCACTTTAGGGAGAAAAACACACATAGAGAGTGAGAGAATAGGAAAAGATATTCTGTGTAAATAAACGGAAATGACAAGAAAGCAGGAGTAGCAACATTGACTTCAGACAAAGTAGCCTTTAAAACAAAGGCCATAAAGAAAGATAAAGAGGGACATTTTATGATGATTAAAGGAGTAATAAAAGATTTGGATATTATACTCATTAATATATGTGCATTCAATATAAGATCACCTAAATGCATAAAGCAAATACTAACAGATATAAAGATAGAAATTGATGGGAATACAATCATAGTGGGAGACTTTAACATCCTACTAACATCACTGGACAGATCTTCCAGATAGAAAATAAATAAGGTGACAGAGAAATTAAATGATACAACAGAAAAACTATACTTCATTGAGATTTTCAGAATATTATTTCCTCCAAAAATTGAATATACATTTCTTTTCAAGTGCACATGGAACATTTTCTAGGATAGATCATGTACTTGGGCACAAAAGAACCTCAACAATTTTAAGAAGATGGAAATTAATTCAAACATATTTTCTGACCACAATGCCATGAAATTAGAAATCAACTACAAAAAAAAGCAAAGGAGAAGAAAATGGCAGCATGGAGATTAAAAAACATGCTACTCATAAAACAATGTGTCAGTAATGAAATCAAAGAAGAAATTTTAAAAATATTTTGAGACTAATGACAATGAAAACACAACCACACAGAATCTATGGGATGCAGTAAAGGCAGTGCTAAGAGGGAAATGTACAGTGATACAGCCTTCCACAAAAAACAAGAAAAATCTCAAATAAACAATCTAACCTACCAGCTAAAAGAATTAGAAAAAGAAGAGCAAGCAAAACCAAAAGTCAGCAGAAGGAAAGAAATAATAAAGATTAGGGAGGAAATAAATAAAATAGAGATTCAAAAAAAAAAAAAAACAATTGAAAAAATCAATGAAACCAAGAGTTCATTTTTTGAAAGAGTAAACAAATTGACAAACCTCTAGCTCACAATGAAGAGAAAAGAGAGAGCACAAATAAACAAAATAAAAAAGGAAAATGGAGAAATTACAAACAATACCACAGAAATACAAAATATCATATGAGAATACTGTGAACAACTATAAGGAAACAAAGTTAATAACCTAGAAGAAATGGACAGGTTCTGTTAATATACAGTCTACTAAGACTGAATCAAGAAGAAATTGACCACCTGAACAAACTGATCAACAGAAATGAAATTGAATTAGTAATGAAAAACCTCCCTACAAATAAAAATCCAGGAGCAGACGGCTTCACTGGGTAATTCTATGAAACATACAAAGAAGAACCCAAACCAATCCTTTTCAAACTCTTCCAGAAGATTGAATAAGAAGAAGTACTCCCAAACTCATTCTATGGAGCCACCATTATCCTGATAACAAAACCAGACAAAGACACTACCAAAAAAGAAGATTACACACCAATACCCCTGATTAACACAGATGCAAAAAATCCTCAACAAAATATTAGCAAACAGAATACAACAGCACATCAGAAAGATCATACATCATGATCAAGTTGGGTTAATCCCAGGGACACAAAGATGTTTCAAAATATGCAAATCAATCAATGTAATATATCACATCAACAAAAGGAAGGACAAAAACCACATATTCATTTCAATAGATGCAGAAAAAAAATTATGATAAAAACGCTCACCAAAGTGAGTATAGAGGGAACATATCTGAACATAATAAAAATCTATTTATGACAAAGCTACAGTAAACATAGTACTCAATGGTAAAAACTGAAAACCTTCCCACTGAAGTCTGGGATAAGACAAGGTTGTCCACTCTCTCCATTCCTATTCAACATAGTCTTGGAAGTCCTAGCCACAGCAATCAGGCAAGAGAAATAAATAAAAGAGATCCAAATTGGAAAATAAAATATAAAAGTGTCACTATATGTAGATGACATGATACTGTATATAGAGAACAGTAAAAGTTTCACACAAAAACTACTAGAACTAATGAAACATTTCAGCAAGGTAGAAGGATATAAATTAATGTACAAAAATCGGTTACATTTCTTTCCGCTATTGATGAATCAAAAGGTAAAGAAATAGACCCTTTTAAAATAACATCCAAAGTAATAAAATAACTAAGAATAAAACTAAACAATAGGTGAAATACTTCTACATGGATATCTACAAAACATTGATTAATAAAATTAAAGAAGACTTTAAAAAGCGGAAAGATATCCCATGCTCTTGGATTGGAAGTATCAACATTGTTAAAATTATTATACTGCCCAAGGCAATCTACTGATTTAATTCAATTCTTATCAAATTACCCTGGACATACTTCTCAGAACTAGAACAAATTGTAATGAAATTTATGTGAAATCACAAAAGACCCAGAGTTGCCAAGCATTACTGAAGAAAAAGAATGAGGCTGAAGGAATAATCCTTCCAAACTTCAGACTATACTTTAGAGCTACAGTAATCAAAACAGCATGACATTGGTACAAAAACAGACATAGGGATCAACAAAACAGAATAGAGAACCCAGAAATGAACCCACAAATTTTTGGTTAATCAGTCTTCGACAAAGTAGGCAAGAACATACAATGGAACAATGACAGTCTATTTAGCAAATGGTGTTGGGAAAACTGGACAGAAGCATGTAAATCAATGAAGCTAGTATACTCTCTTACACCATACATGAAAATAAACTCAAAATGGATCAAAGACTTAAACATAATACAAGACACAATAAACCTCCCAGAAGAAAACATAGGTAAAACATTATCTCACATATATCTCAGCAATGATCTTCTGGAGCAGTCTACTCAAGAAATAGAAATAAAAGCAAAAATAAGCAATTGGGACCAAATTAAACCTACAAGCTTTTGCTCAGCAAAGAAAACCATAAGCAAAACAAAATGACAGCCTATGGAATGGGAGACAATATTTTCAAAAGATGGAACAGATAGAGGCTTGATCTCTAGAACATATAAACATCTCATAAGAATTAATAAGAAAGCAAACAAACAAACAAACAACTTAATCCAAAAGTGGACAGAAGGTCTAAACAAGCAATTCTCCAATGAAGACATATGAGTGACAAATTGGCACATGAAAAAAATGCTCAGTATCACTAATTATCAGAGAAATGCAAATCAAAACTGCAACATGGTATCACCTCACATCAGTCAGAATGGCTATCATTCAAAAATCCACAGATGATAAATGCTGGAGAGGGTATGGAGAAAAGGGAACCCTCCCATACTGTTGGTGGGAATGCATTTTGGTGCAGCCACTGTGGAAAACAGTATGGAGATTCCTCAAAAGACTAGGAATAGATTTACATATAACCTATCAATCCCACTCCTGGGCATATACCCAGAAGGAACCCTACTTCAAAAAGACACCCACACTCCCAATGTTCATAGCAGCAATATTTACATTAGCCATGACATGGAAACAACCTAAATGTTCATCAAAAGATGACTGGATAAAGAAGTTTTGGTATATTTATACAATGGAATACTATTCCGTCATAAAAACGACAACATCATGCCATTTGCAGCAACATGGATGTCCTTGGAGAATGTCATTCTGAATAAAGTAAGCCAGAAAAAGAAAGAAAGATACCATATGATATCACTTCTATGTGGAATCTTAAAAAAAATTAAGATAAGTGAACTTAAATATAAAACATAAACAGACTCACAGACATAGAATACAAACTTGTGGTTGCCAGGGAGGAGGTGGGTGGGAAGGATAGACTAAGAGGTTGAGATTGTTAGAAACTGACAGGTATACATAGACTAGATAAAAAAGTTTATACTGTATAGCAAAGGGAAATGTATACAAGATCTTACGGTAGCTTATGAGGGAAAATAATATGAAAATAAATATATGTATATTCATGTATCACTGAAAAATTGTGCTGTATGCCAGAAATTGACACTGAATTATAAACTAACTATAACTCAATAACTAACTCAATAACACAAAAAATTAAACAATCAATCAATCTGTATATGCAATGAAAGAGGTTAGTTATTTTCCTTTAATTCTGCTAACTAAAATTTTGCACTTTTCAGCTGCCTCTGCTTGGAGTAAATCATGATCTACTGCAGCTGCTGAACTCCAACACTCTCTGAAGGAATCCAGGGTGGAGATTAGGAATGAGGCACTCTCTGCCCTGGGAAAACTGGTAGAATAGGTCTTCAGGTAGTTAGATATTTTCAGGAAAATATTTTATGAGCCCAAATTCTTGTGTCTCTTCATGTCTAGAAAATCACTAAAATCATTAACAGTGACATCTTCTCATGACTGGCAGTAAGCCTCTGCCTAAATATGTGCTTGACTGCATGTACCCCCTTCACTCAAATAATATATAATGAGCTCTCCTCTGACACTTTGGAGCAGTTACTCAGAGCTATCTGAAATGCTATCTCCAGGGCAATAGTTCTCATTTTTTACTCAAATAAAACTTAACCCACAACTCTCACAATGTGTGACTTTATTTTAGTTGACAATTCCCAATTAAGTAAGTACTTGTAACTGTAACATTTTTATATGCATAAATCTGGCTGGGGTATTAGATAAGGCTGGCAATCTGTCATTCCTTTTGTTTTGAAAATAAAATTTCTAGTGATGACTTTGTGGTGGACCAAAGTGCTGTTTGAGAGTTTGACTCTTAGGTTTTCCCCAGAGTTGCCTTAGTTCCCTCTTATGTGGCTTGGTTTCTCCTTTTGGTAGCATAATATTGTTACCAGGAGGAGGGCAATAAGAGTTACCTCAGTTCTTATTCACCCCCAAAAATGAATTTTTAATGAGAGACAGAAAGTGTGATATAAATAAGATTTTATAGTAAAGTAAGAATGTAATAAAATATAGTACACTCCTGAGAATTAGGAGTGGGCCAATCCAAGAGAGGAAAAAATTGTGCTGTTCTTTTGTTTTTCCTTTCTTTATATCCTGCTTTAGGAGGCATTTTCATGACTGATTGATTCATGGATCAGGTTCTTTGTGTGCTCAGGCTGACTGAGAGCTCAAGTTCCTTATGCTCAGGTTGATTGACAGCTCATGTTCTTTGTGCTCATGCATGCCTATCTCTTTTATGCATGTTCTTATCCATAATACACACAGAAAAACCTAAAGGAGGGGGCTCAAACTTTAACTTTAATTACACTATAATAACCATTGGGTCAAGTTGATTCAGGTCCTTATCTCTATTATTCAGCTGCAACATTGGATCCTAGCCAGCTTCTTTGCTGGCCCTCATTTAGAGAAAGTAAGTTTTTGGAGCCCCTTATCCTGAGCAGAAGCGTACTGTTATTTTGTTGTTGTTGCTCCTTTCCCATTCCTCTCCCCCTGCCTAATGTTCATTTCTATATAACCACCTAAGTAGACTACCATGGGTGCTCAGATCACAGAATGGCCAGTTCTTATTCTCATTCCTGGCAGAGCAAGCTTTAATTAAAATGACTGGGTTTCCCTACAGGGACAACTGCGAGGCATGAGATCATTGCCTTCACAACTCCTGCAAGTTTCTCAGTTGCCTGAGAAAGTCATTGCTAGCCAGGAGGAGAGTCCCATCTTTGGACATAAAAGCTCTCATAAGATTTCACCGTTATTTCAATAAACTTTATTAAGGCAGCCAATTTAAGGAAAAACAGTAGACTGGTCTTCCACTGAACCCTGATTATCATTCTTTTAACTGAGCAAAGTCTTCCCAATCTTTCAACTGAGGATAAAACCCTTCGGTGTCTAACCTGAGCAAAATCTTTCCAGTGGCTTTCACTGAGGATAACCCATTGAGTGTCTAAACTGAGCAAAAAATTTTCCCTGTGTTTTTCAACCAAGTTCCCCTAATATCTTTCAATTAGACAGTCACTCCCCAGTGTCTTTCATTTAAGGGCCAGGTACCTGTAAGTCACTGCCAAATAAAACTCTGGATCATCAACCAATAATTGGTAGATCCAAGAACCAGGAGAAATTCACCAATATTTTTTCTGGATGCTCTGAGAGATGAACAGGCCAGGAGGCCTTTGCCCAAGGATTCAGATTCTCATAGAGTTCAGGCAAAGGAGAGAAGTCTTCTCTGGGTCCCTTCAAAATGGTCCCAAAACTGTTAACTAAAAAAGAACAACAACAAAAAAAGCACAACCTAAAAGTTGAGAGTTATTTTTATTCAGCAGACATTCTGAGAACTTGGATCTGGGAGGTAGCCTCTCATATTGCTCTAAGGGACTGTTCCAAAGAGGCAGGGAAGGAGCCAGGGTATATAGGAGTTTTGCCACAAAGACCAGGTAGGCAGAACATCAAAAGATTATTGTTACTTGAAGAAAAACAGATATCTCAAGATAAGGAATTAAGTTTTTCTATGTATGGGAAAGTGTAAAGGTCTGCTCTCATTGAAATCTTTCCTTTGATATACACCTAACTTTCTAGGGCCAGTACCCTGTTCTTTCACATCCTGAGTTCCATCAGTGTGCATCTTTGGGGATGGCAGCAGAGGTAGAGATGCCTGTTTGTTTCCATACTGAGTCCTTCTGTTCAATGTTGGGAGCATGGTAGTGGCTAATGACATAATTGATAACTTGATAGCCAGAGCATCCTTTGTTTATTGAAATGGCAGGCAATATTTATCATTCACACCTAGTTGTCACAAGACAAGAAGCTCAAGTATACATTTTAAGCTTATCCGTTCCTGTGCTTTCTTGCAGAAAATTCTTATGCATTTCTTTCACCTCTCAGAAGCACTCCGTATTCCTGATAGCCATTATAGAGCCATCTACTGCTTATCAATGGAGTTTGATTATTTCTGGAAATTATCAGTGATCAGGAGACAAACCCTTCCTTTTTGTTATAAAATCAACTCACCCCTTCTACTTGGGGAGCCAGAACATTTTTTTCTGCCTTCTCCCTTGTGTACAAGCTATCTTTTTTAAATACAAAATTTTGCTTGCCTAAGAGACTTTTGTAAGCAATATTTATTTCTATGGTATTGCTATCCAAGAATCTGCAAGGGCCTGTTAATCACTTCTAGAAGTTGTGATTTCCCCATAAGAGAGCCCTCTTAGATGATTAAAAACACAATGAGACAACTTTATATTATATAAATATCTAATGTAATCTAAGATTACATAGTATAAGTATAAAACTAAAACAAAACAAAACAAAAACTCTCAATATTACTATAAATATTAAGCTGATCAATTTATATTAAAATAGTATATTTAATACTGGGAAACATAATTCAAAACATAGTTCAAAATAAAATTTTAAAACTTTGATTTTTCCAAAGCTGAATCTATTAGAGTGTGGAATGATAAAACTGTTACATGAGAGCAAATATTCAATTCCATCTTGCAAAATTATTATTATATACTCTGTGCAAATGATATAGAAAATACTAAGATGAGTATTTTAAAAACGTCTTCTTTTCAGAGGCTTTTTTAATATAGTAGAATGGATAATACATATTCACAAATATATGTGTATAAGTAGATTTATTATAATTTATTATTTCATTTTAGATAAATAAATTGTTACTTTATTTCATTTAGTTATCAAGTGACAATTTTTGTTGGAAAAACTTGCTAAACACTGAAATGCTTGTGCTTTTTTTTTTTTCTTTTCTTTTACTTTCAATCAATCACAAGGTGGGAAGCAGTCATTTGAAGAGATTATTACCATTGTATCAGCTTTAAACTTCAGTTAATTTTCTGGCCATCTCATCTCCCATGGGCTATAACTTCCAGCTTGTTATGAAGATTGTTTCTGTCCTTGATGGTCCTATATTCATTTTTTTGTTTTCCATGACTCAGCTTAGCTTAATTTTGCAAGTAAATTACTGCAAGGAAAAATTTATAACTAAGACCCAAATACATACAATTAGTGCAAAGAATACAATCCATTTATAAATTAATTAATTTTAATATTATGAGATTGCCTTACATAAGAAAATTAAGTCTGAAGCTGCTTGCCTGAATGAAATATTTGAAATTTGAGAGGCCATTAATTAATCAATGGAGTCATTCTTCACACTTCATCACTGTGAGAGTCAGAACAATTGAATCAACACAAAAATATTCATAGGTACTCAAAATTTGCCTTCAATTCGTTCTACTTTCCAATTCATAGATGAAAATTTCTAAAAACTCCTAGGAACAAGGGGGATATACTGAGAAAAAATCTTTATTAATAATGGCAAAGGAGAAATGAAGGATAAGTGACCAGATTGTATAAATATATCAAATGGTACTTTGAAAAACATTTGGATTTTTTTGTATCTACTGTTTGAGCCTGAGCTGCTAGGGTGCCAAGTTCATCAAAGATAAGAAAACAATGTTTTTTAAACATTGTTTTATTATCCTGGAGTCAAGTGATTTCATTAATATGTAACAAAGAACAATCCAATAAGCAGTTAAATAATAAAGTATGAGACCATTAGAGAAAATATATTAGCATGACAGCACAGTATGTCAGAAAACACTCAAAGAAAATATTTCAGCATACTTTTTCCTTTCTTTTTTTTGTTCGTATCAAACAGGTATGTATGGGACATCAATATTTTTCCTCATAAAAAGAATTGTTCTGCAATGTTCTCCAAGAACGGTCTACTCAGGCAATAGAAATAAAAGCAAAAATAAACAAATAGGGACTAATTAAACTTATAAGCTTTTGCACAGCAAAAGAAATCTAAGCAAAACAAAATGACAACTTATGGAATGGGAAAAAATACTTGCAAAAATTAGACTGACAATGGCTTAAATTCCAGAATATATAAACAGCTCATACAACTCAATAAGAAGAAAAAAAATTGAAAAATGAGCTGAAGACCTAAACAAGCAATTCTCCAATGAAGACATACAAATGGACAATAGGCACATAAAAAATGCTCAATATCACTAATTATCAGAGAAATGCAAATCTAAACTGTGACGAGATAACACCTCACACCAGTCAGATTGTCCATAATTCAATACATGAAGAAATGCTCAATATCGCTAATTATAGAGAAATGCAAATCAAAACTACAATAAGGTATCACTGCACACCATTCAGAATGGCCATAATTCAAAAGTCTACAAACAATATATGCTGGAGACAATGTGGAGAAAAGGAAACCCACCTACATTGCTGGTTGGAATGTTGTTTGATGCAGCCATTATGGAAAACAGTATGGGATTCCTCAAAACACTAAAAATAGACTAAACCCTATGATCCAGCAAACATAATCATGGGCATATATGCAGAGGAAACCTTAATTCAAAAAGATACCTGCACCCTCAATGTTCCTGGAAGCACTCTTTACAGTAGCAAAGACATGGAAACACCTTAAATGTCCATCAATAAATGAGTGGATAAATATGCTGTAATTTATTTATTTATTTATTTATTTATTTATTTATTTATTTATTTAATTTATTTATTTATTTTTAATTTTTTAATTGAAGTATAGTCAGTTCAAAATGTTGTGTCAACCTCTGATCTAAAGCACAATGCTTCAGTCATACATGAATATAAATACACTCATTTTCATATTCTTTTCCACCATAAGCTACTTTAAGATATCAAATATAGTTCCCTGTGCTATACAATATAAACTTGTCATCTATTTTATATATACCAGTCAGTATCTGCTATTATCAAATTCCCAATTCAACCCTTCCTATCCCTTTCCCCTCCTGGTATTGATAAGTTTCTTTTCTATGTCTGAGTATGCATCTTCTGTTTTACAAATAAGTTCATTTGCCTTTTTTTTTTAGATTCCAGATATGAGTGATATCATATGGTATTTTTCTTTCTCTTTCTGCCTTACTTCAGTTAGAATGACATTCTCCAGGGACGTCCATTGCTGCAGATGGTATTATTTTAATTATATTTTGTGGCTGAGCAGTATTCCATTGTATAAATATACCACAACTTCTTTATCCAATCATCTGTTGATGGACATTTAGGTTGTTTCCTTGTCTTGGCTATTGTAAATACTGCTGCTATGAACACTGGGGTGCAGGTATCTTTTTGAATTAGGGATCCCTTTGGATATATGCCCATGAATGGAGTTGTTGCATCATACGATAAGTCTCTTCATAGTCTTTTAAGGATTCTCCATACTGTTTTCCACAGTGACTGCACCAAACTACATTCCTACCAATTATGTGGGAGGGTTCCCTTTTCTCCACACTGTCTCCAGCTTTACTGTTTGTAGACTTTTGAATTATGGATATTCTGACTGGTGTGAGGTGTTATCTCATCACAGTTTTGATTTGCATTTCTGTGATAATTGGTGATATTGAGCATTTTTTATGTGTGTATTGTCCATTTGTGTGTCTTCATTGGAGAATTGCTTGTTTAGGTCTTCAGCTCATTTTTCAGTTGGGTTTGTCTTTTTTTGTTGTTGTTGTTTCTTATTAAGTTGAATAAGTTGTTTATATATTCTGGAAAATAAGCCCTTGTCATTTCTTTTACAAATATTTTCTCCCATTCCTTACGTTGTCATAATGTTTTGCTAATCATTTCTTTTGCTATGCAAAATCTTGTAAGTTTAGTTAGAAGCCATTTGTTTACTTTTGCTCTTATTTGTATTGCTTGGATAGACTGCCCTAGGAGAACATATCTGAATGCATGTCAGATAATTTTTTGCCTATATTTTATTCTAGGAGATTTATTGTGTCTTGTCTTATGTTTAAGTCTTTAAGCCATTCTGAGTTTATTTTTGTGTACAGTATGATGGAGCATTCAACCTTATTGATTTATATACAGATCTTCAGTTTTCCCAACACTATTTGCTGAAGAGACTGTCTTTATTTCAGCTTATATTCTTGCCTCCTTTGTCAAAGTTTAATTGACTAAAATTTTGTGGGTTCATTTCTGAGCTCTCTATTCTGTTCCATTGATCCATATGTTTGTTTTTGTACCAATACCATGCTTTTTTTGGTTACTGTAGCTCTGTAGTATTGTCTGAACCCTGGGAGGTTTATTCCTCCAGCTTCTTTCTTTTTCTTCAATAATGCTTTGGCAATTCTGGGCCTTTTGTGATTTCATATACATTTCATTATGATTTGTTCCAGTCCTATGGAATATGCCCTGGGTGATTTGATAGGAATTACATTAAATCTGTAGATTGCTTTGGGTAGTATGGCCAATTTAATAATACTAGTTCTTCCAATTCAAGAACGTGGAGTATCTATTCATTTCTTTAAATGATCTTTATTTTTCTTAGTCAGCATTTTGTAGTTCTCTGCGTATAATTCTTTCACTTCCTTGGTCTGAATTATTTCCAAATATTTTATATTTTAGATGCAATTTTCAAGGTATTATACCTTTACTTTCCTTTTCTGATATTTCATTGTTAGTGTAAAGAAATGCCACTGATTTCTGTAGGTTAATATTGTATCCTGCTTCCTTGCTGAATTCTTTATATGCTCTAGTAGTTTTTGTGTGGAACTTTTAGGATTTTCTATATATAGTATTATGTCATCTGCATATAGTGACAATTTTACCTCTTCTTTTCCAATTGGGATCCCTTTAATTCCTTTTTATTGTCTAACTGCTATGGCTAGGACTTCCAATACTATATTGAATAGAAGTAGTGAGTTGACATCCTTGTCTTATCCCACATTTTAGTGGAAAGGCTTTCAGCTTTTCAGCATTGAGCATTATGCTGACTGTAGTTTTGTCCTAAATAGCTTTTATTATGTTGAGGTATGTCCCCTCTATACCCATTTTGGTAAGAATTTTTATCATAAAAGGGTGTTGAATTTTATCAAGTGATTTTTCTACATCTATAGATATGATCATGTGATTTTTGTCCTTTCTCTTGTTGATGTGGTATATCACATTGCTTAATTTGCATATGTTGAACCATTCTTGTGTCCTTCGGATGAACCCAATTTGATCATGGTGTATGATCTTCTTATGTGTTGTTGAATTCTTTTTGCTAATATTTTGTTGAAAATTTTTGCTTCTATGGTCATCAATGATATTGCCTTATTATTTTCTTTTTTGGTAGTGCCTCTGTCTGACTTTGGTATCAGAGTGATTATGGCTTCATAATAGAATGAGTTTGGGAGTATTCCCTCTTCTTCAATCTTTTGGGAGATTTTGAGAAGGATTAGTATGAGTTCTTCTTGTATGTTTGCTAGAATTCCACAGTGAAGCCATCTGGTCCTAGATTTTTGTTTCATGGAGGTTTTTTATTGCTGATTCTATTTCACTTCTTGTGATTGGACTATTCAAGTGATCTATTTCTTTTTGCTTCAGTCTTGGTGGACTGTATGTTTCTAGAAACTTGTTCACTTCTTCTAAGTTGTCCAACTTATTGTCCTACAGTTGTTCATAATATTCTCTCATGATTTTTTTTTGTATTTCTGTTGTTTTGATCATATTCTCTCCATTTTCATTTCTTATTTTGTTTATTTGTGTTCTCTCTCTTTTCTTCATGGTGAGCCTGGTTAGAGTTTTGTCAATTTTGTTTATTCTTTCAGAAACCCAGCTCTTGGTTTGATTGAGTTTTTCTATTATTTTTTAAAACTCTGTTTTATTTATTTCCTCCCTGGTATTTATTATTTCATTCCTTCTTCTGACTTTGCATTTTGTTTGTTTTTCTTTTTCTAATTTTTTAGGTTGTAGTTTAGGTTTTTCATTTGAGATTGTTCTTATTTTTTGAGAAAGCCTGTATTGCTATCAACTTCCTTCTTAGGACTGCTTTTGCTGTATCCCATAGGTTTTGTGTGATGGTGTTTTCATTGTCATGTGTCTCAAGGTATTTTTCAATTTCTTCTTTGATTTCATTTTTGACCCATTTTTTTTTTTTTTAATAGCATGCATTTAGTCTCCATGCTGTCTTTTTTTTCTCATTTGTTTTTCTGTGGTTGATTTTTAGTTTCATGTCATTGTGGTCTGCGAAGATGTTTGGAATTATTCCTTTCCTCTCAGATTTTTTGAGGCCTCTTTTGTGCCCATGTATGTCTATCATAGAGAATGCTCCATGAACACTTGAAAAGAATATATACTCTGTTTTTTAGGGGGTGTAGTGTCTTAAAAATATCAACCCAGTCCAACTGTTCTAATGTGTCATTTAATATCTCCTTTACCTTATTGACTTTCTATTTGCAAGAACTGTCCATTTATGTTGTGTTAAATCTCCTACTATTATTGTATTTTCATCATATCTCCCTATTTTAACTCCTTACTATATATGTTTGCTTTAGATTAATAGTCATCTAGCCTCAAACACATTCTAAAAAGAAAGAAGAAACAAAATGAGAGAGAGGAAAAATTCTATATTTTCTTTCTCTCCTCTCCCACCTTTTATGATTTTGTTATTAATTATTTTAAAAATGTTTTTACATCTTCATGTTCATTCTCTTGCAAGTCAATGTAGTTGTCATATTTCCAATTATAGTTTTCTCATTTCTATAGCTTCCTGTTTCTTTTCTATTTAGTGTATACCTTTCAATATTTCTTTTAGTATAGGTTTAGTATTGCTGAATTGTTTTAGTTTTTGCTTGTCTGTGAAATTCTTGATCTCTCCTTCCATTCTAAAGGATAGTCTTGCCAGATAGAGTATCCTAGTTTGCAGATTTTTCTCAGTCAAGACTTCGAATATATCCTGCCACTTCTTTCTGGCCTGAAGTGTTTGTGTAGCAAAATTAGCTGAAAGCCTTATGGGGTGTCCCGTGTAACTAACTCTTTACTTTTCTCTTGCTGCCTTTAGAGTCCTTTCTTTATCTTTAACATTGGCCATTCAGTTATAATATACCTTGGTTTAGGTCTTTCTGGGTTCTTCTTGTTTGGGACACTGTGCGTCCTGTACTTGGATATCTGCTTCCTTTTTTAGATTTGGAAAGTTTTCAGTCATGATTTCTTCAAATACCTTCTCAGTGACTTCTCTTTCTTCTCCTTCTGGGATCCCTATTATGTGTAGGTTTACATGCTTTATATTACCTCATAGGTCCGTTATATTGCCTTCATTAGTTTCTATTTGCTTTTCTTTCTGCACTTTTGATTGGGTGACTTCTCTTTTCCTGTATTTTAAGTTACTTTTCTTTCTTCTGTATTATCTAGTCTGCTTTTGTCACTTGTAGTTTGGCTTTTATGTCAGAAATTTAGTTTTCTATTTTTAATTGGCTCTTCTTTATAGTTTCAATTTTCTTTTTAAAGAAAAATTGTCTTTATTTTTGATGAAGTGTCTCTGTGTCTATTGGTAGTCTCTGTTGATAGCCTATTTTAGTTCATTTTCTACATTGATCATGTCCTTTTTAAAATCATGTTCTAGTAGGCTATTGAGATCTATTTCATTGATCATTCTTTCAGTGGATTTCTCTTGTTCTTTTAATTAGGAGTGGTTTCTTTGCTTCTTCATTTTACTTATATTTCTCTGTCTGTATGGATTTCTTATAGACCCACTTCTGTGCTGTGGTTTGTAGTAGGCAGGGTTGGAGCACTTCAGTCGGGAAGAATAGACACTGGGAAGTGCCTTCTGTGGTATTGTCTGTCACTTGTTATGTGGTCTTACAAAGTACTCTTTCTTCATGCTGCCTTTGTCCCCACTTTAGCTGTGGGTATTTTGGCCACCTACTCTGGTGTCCCGCAGGTTCTGAACCCCAGGAGCACCAGTGCAAATCCAGCAATGTCAGGTACTTAGGCCCACCATAGCAAATGTACAGTCACCCACTTGAATCTGTGATCTGCCATAGGATCAGTAAAGGCCCCAGCCCCACATATGGTACCATATGCTGGCACTTGCCCCCACAGTGAGTCAGAACTCCACTCACTGCATGTAAGTCCCAGAGGCATGAGTCCACAAAGGATCCAGGTACAAATCTGCCCTCTCTGCTTGGGGCTGTAAATAAATCTGTCCTTTCTGTGAAGTTGCAGGAACACTGGGTATGGATTCAGCTTTCAGCTTGGCCTCCACAAAGCATTGTTGGCTATGAACAAACCCCACCCCTCTTCTCCAGAGAACACACCAACAATGGAGCCAAGTGGAGAAAGTGGCTATGGTGCAGTTGTGCTGCAACCCTCCCCACTACAAATCAACAGAGGTGCTTTTTAATGGGGATCCAATCTGTTCTGGTCCACACACAACCCCAGCCAGGTCTCACTCCATCTTCCTGTTCCCTGAGGCTGCCTCTGTGCAGTGGGATCCAGCCCTCTGCCTAGTCTCCACACTGATCTCCAGCAGCCAGTCCCATCTCATCCTTACCAGCTTGCATCTAAGGCAAGGGATTGAAAGGACCCTTCATGTCAATTTCCCTCAGTTCTTTCTGCCACAGAGTTGCCACTTTCTCCTCTGAACTTCGGAATTCCAATTCTGTCCCTGCTGACCTTCTGGCTGGAGATAGGGTGTCCCAGTATGAGGGTGCCTTTCTTTCCATGCCACTCCCTCCCTGAAGGACTGGTTCTGCATGAATTTTTTCTTTTTTTCTACCAGAGTCTGTGAGAATACTGTATTTCAAAATGAGAGACACTCTGACAGAATTCAGTGAGTGTTCTGTGTAATTAAATAGGTTTGTAGGTGCAATTTTTGTTGTATTTGTGGGAGAGGGCAAGCTGTGAGTCTCTCTACTACACCATCTTGGCTCCTCTCCTGTGGTATATTTATACAATGGAATACTACTCAGCCATAAAAAGGAATAAAATGATACCATTTGCAGCAATATGGATATATCTGGAAATTGTCATTCTAAGTGAAGTTAGCCAGAAAGAGAAAGAAAAATACCAAATAATATTACTTATAGGTGAAATCTTAAAAAAGAATGACAAACTTATTTACAAAACAGAAAGAGACTCACAGACATAGAAAACAAACTTATGATTATCAAGGGGAAGAGGAGGTGGGAAGGGATAAATTCAGGTTCAAGATTTGCAGATACTAACATATATAAAACAGATAAACAAAGAGTTCATACTGTATAGCACAGGGAAGTATGTTCAAAACCTTGTAATAACTTATGATGTAAAAGAATATTGAAACAAATATATGTATGTTCATGTATGACTGAAGCAGTATGCTGTGCACTAGAAATTGACACAACATTGTAAACTGACTATACTTCAATTAAAAAAATTATATATATATATATATATATATATATATATATATATAAACAGAAACAGACTCACAGATGTATAAAATAAACTTATGGTGACTAGGAGGGAAAGGGGGTGGTAATGGATAAGTTGGGAGTTTAAGATTTTCAGATACTAATATATATAAACATAAAGAACAATTTATGCTGTATAGCACAGGGAAATTTGTTCAATATCTTGCACCTTATGATGAAAAAGAATATGAAACAAATATATGTATGATCATGTATGACTGAAGCATTATGCCATACACCAGAATTGGACACAATTTAAACTGGCTATATTTCAATAAAAACATATATTTAAAAAAAAGAGTTATTCTAAGAGAAGTTTATAACCAGTGATATAATAAGAATTGTCTTCAAACTGGGAGAGTAAGGTAAATGTAGATAAAGAGAAATTGAAGCAGAAATAAAGTTAGTAATTGATATAAGAGTATGTATCCAAGCTAAAATATTTCAAATTTTAAGACCTAATTTGTTAAATGTCATTCTACTAAAAGCATTGGCAAATGCAAATGCAATTCTCAAGCTTCTATCCATATTCCCTGTTGGGTCACATGGTGTAAGAGAAGTATACACTAAACATAAATTAAAGTTTGTTAGTTATAAATCACTTATTCTCTAGAATAATTTAATGAAATAGGCTAAAGGAAGTATTTTTTTCCCCCTGAAATACATGAAGGCTACAACTGCAAAGTAAGTCTTAAAGTATATTTATGTTTATCAAAAACTAACCTTGTAATACTTTTTTTCCCTCATTTTGCTCTACACATGAAAAAACAAAAATACCGTTTGGCATTTGGAAACCAGTGACACAGTGATTTCTAAATTTATGTGAGATGCTATTGAAATTTGTGGTCAATGACTGTTACAGAGATATTGAAGACAAGATTTTGCTCTTTAAAATGACACATCTGGAAGAAATAAAATTATATACACAGGACAGGTTTTAAATATATATTGTAGGATGGATTAAATAAGCAAGTGCAATTCTACAGTTACAAATGTACAGTCATCTAATTAGGTGAAAAAGGAATTAAAATAGGATGGAAATTTCTTATTTAAAATACTTTATTGTAAAAAGATTTTCTATAAGAAGTGAAGTAGAAATAAAAATGTAGAATATTATTAGGCTTAGCCTGGGATCAGCCCATCATTTGTGTTTTCTACTTTTTAAAATTAATCATGCACTTCATTTATATATAATCTATGATTGTTTTTACATTAGAATGATAAAGTTGAATAGTTGCAACAGAGACACTATAGTTCACAAAGTTAAACATGTGGTTTTAAACAAAAATATTTGCCAATCCCTAGACTACCAGGAGAAAAAAACATATTGTCTGATTCAAGGGAAGTAATAATGTCTATGTTCTTCATTTTGATTCAAAAATTGTATCAAGCCCTATTAATTCTTTAGATTTCAGATTGAAGTCATTTTGTCAGAGAAGCATTTGTGACCCACACTCATCTATTCCACATAAGGTTCCTCTTTGCATAAATTATCAAAATATCCTGTCCATTTTTGTATCAGTGATTATCACAATAATAACCAATATTTGATATGATTATTTGATTATCCCTTTCTCCCTTGTAAGACAAAAGCTCTGAAGCAAAATATATATATCTATTTTGCTTACTATTCAATAAACATTTATTGAAAGAATCAGTGGACAGTATATAAATTACAAGGAACATATAAAATAAATTAGGTAAATATAATAAAAGAAGTAAGAAACATTGTACAGCATGTTAAATTATGGAGAAATTACTGACAAAAAAAAACAACTGTCTTCCCTCTGTCATTCAGAAGTAAACAGGAAAATAGAGATTTGATAAATGAATTGATTGAAAAGTATTTTTTTTAATATCTGGGACCAAGTATATTTGCTAATATTTCACCTCTGAAGATAAATAGATGTCCATATAGGATCACTTGTGCAGTTGTAGAACTACAGTTCTACCAGAGAGTAGTAAGTCATTTCTTAAAAAGGAGCAGACCAAAATACAGCTGCTCTGCAGGAGGCATATTTAACAACAACAGCAAGAACAAATCTTTCAATAGTCCTTTTTCAAAATTCACCATTTAGGTAAATAACTCTTACTTCCCTCAGTAATGATAGGGAAGTCATGAGAAGCCAATGGTTTTACTACACTAGAAGTCACCTCATATAAAAAATAATATAAAATTACAAGCAAAGAAAGCCCCTTTTGCACACTGGAGAAGGCACCATAGTATATTACCTCATATCCCTTTTCTCCTTACACTTCGGAGAAATAGTGTTTAGTTGGTTTATTAACAGAAATAACATTTAAAAAAATGTAGACCATGACATTTAAAAGATACACTTGCAATAACATCAACTAACTTTTAATAAATATATTAGATGTATAATATCTCTGCATGAAATATGGAAATATTATTGAGATAATCAAAGTGCATATAATTAAATAAAATGATAAACCAAGGTCACATATTAGAAAGTTAATGTTGCCAATCACTTTTCCCACAATAAACTATCAACTCATAATTACAATATATTTGTGGAATATTAAGAACAACAATTGTTTCTGAAATGTATCTAGAATTGCAAAGGATATTGAAGAGTCTAGACAACATTGAAGAAGACAACATTTAGAGGGATTATAGCATATTTATCAAAATTTACAACCAATTTCAATTGGTTATATCCATTAGCAGTCAATATTTTTTAAAATTTTCTATTATATGTTTTCATGCTGTAAATTTCACTTTAAGCTCTGCTTCCACTTCACCTACAAATTGTATTTTTTATCAGACAGTAGAATTTAATTTTTATATTGAAATATATTTGATGTACATATTACATTGGTTTTAGCTGTACTACATTATGATTTGATGTTTGCATGCACTATAAAATGAACAAGTTTAGTAATCATCTGTCCCCATTGAAATATAGTTATTGTAATATTATTGATGATATTCTTAGTGCTGTGTCCCCATGGCTTATTTATTTATTTTATAATTGGAGTTTTCTACTTCTTGATCCCATTCACCTATTTCATACCATCCCTCTGGCAACAACATGTTTGCTTCTTGTATCTACAAGTCTGTCTTAATTTTGTTTTGTTTGTTTGTATTTTAAATTTTACATATAAGTGAGAGCATATGCCATTAGTTTGTATCTGTCTGACATATTTCACTTAGCATGATATTCTCTAGATCAATCCATGCTGCCTCAAGTGACAAGATTTTATTTTTAAGAAATGGCTGAATAATGTTTATTATGTGTATGGATGTATGTACAACCTTTTACTTTTATCTATTCATGTATTGATGGGCACTTAGTTGCTCCTATATCTTGGCTATTGTAAATAATGCTGCAATGAATATTGATGAAATATAACTTTTTGAATTAGTATTTTAGTTTTCTTTAGTTAAACAGAAATTTCTGGAACATATGGTAGTTCAGTTTTTATTTATTTTTAAGAACCTACATACTGTTTTCCATAGTAGCTGCACCAATTTGTAATCCCATGAACAGTGAACAAATGCTTTCTTTTATCCACATCCTTCCTAACTCTTATTATTTGCTGTCTTTTGAATAATAGAAATTCTGACAAATGTGAGATGTTATCTCACTGTGGTTTTCATTTCCCAGATGATTACTGGTGTTGAGCATCTTTTCTTGTGTTTGCTGGCCATCTGAGTATCTTCTTTGGAAAAATATCTATTCTTGTTCTCTGCCCATTTTTCCACTTGAGTTGTTTGTTTTTGTTGTTTGATTGTATGCATTCTTGTATATTTTGGATGCTAAATTCCTATCAGATACATTGTTTGCAAAAATCTTCTCCCATTCAGTAGGTTGCCTTTTTCTTTGTTATTGATAGTTTCCTTCACTGTGCAAATGATTTTTACTATGCTGTAGTCCTATTTGTTTGTTTTTGCTTGTTCCCCTTGCCTGAGGACACAGATTCAAAAAAAAAAAAAAAAATTTGTGACCAATGTCAGAAAGCATACTGCCTGTTTCTTCTAAGAATTTTATGGTTTCAGGTTTTGGATTTAAGTCTTTACTAATTTGAATTTATTTTTGTGTATGATGTGAGAACACAGTCCAGTTTGATTATTTTGTATGTAGCTATTCAGTTTTCCCATCATTTACTGAAGATGCTTTCTTTTCCACACTTTATATTCTTGCCTCTTTGTTGTAGATTAATTGACCACATAAGTATGGGTTAATTTCTGGGCTCTCTGTTCTGTTTCATTTATCCATGAACTTGTTTTAGTGCCAGTGCCATATAGTTTTGAATATTTCAGCTTTGTATTAGTCTGAAGTCAGGGAGCATGATATCTCCATCTTTGCTCTCCATTCTCTAGAGTTTTTGTCTATTTGGGGCCTTTTGTGGTTTCATACAAATTTTAGAATTAACTGTTCTAATTCTGTGAAAAATGCTGTAAGTATTTTGATAGGGATTGCACTGAATCTGTAGATTGCCTTGGGGAGTATAATTATTTTAACAGTATATCTCTAATCCATGAGCGCAGTGTGTCTTTTGATTTGTTTGTGTTATTGACAATTGATTTCATCTATATCTTGTAGTTTCAGAGTACAGGTCTTTCATCTCATTGGTCAGATTTATTCCTAGTTATTTTCTTATTTTTGATGCAATTGAAATGAGATTATTTTCTTAATTTCTCTTTCTTAAAGTCCATTGCTAGGGTATAGAAATGCAATATATTTCTGTTTATCAATTTTGTATACTGTAAATTTACTGACTTTATTATTTCTGATAGTTTTTTGGTGACACTTTTAGAATTTCTTATATTTAGATTATTTCATGTTCAAACACTGACAGTTTTACTTCTTTTTTTCCAATTTGGATTTTTTTACATCTTTTTCTCATCTCATTGTTGTTCCTAGGACTTCCAATACTGTGTTGAATAAAAGTGGAAGGGGTTATACTTTTCATCTTAGAAGAAGTGTTTTCAGATTTTCACCGTTGGGCATGATATGTGGGCCTGTTATATATGGCCTTTATTATGCTAAGGTATGTCTCCTCAATATACACTTTTTTAAAGAGTTGTTTTTAATCATAAATGATATTGAATTTTATCAATAGATTTTTTCTACATCTATTGAGATTATTACATGATTATTATTCTACAATTTGTTAATGTGACATATCCCATTAATTGACTTGTGGATATTGAAAAATCCTTGCATCCTTGGGATAAATTCTGCTTGATCATGGTTTATAACAATTTTCATGTATTTGCTAAATCTGTTTTGCTAGTATTTGGCTGAGAATTTTGTATCTATAAATAATGGATATTCATCAACCTGTAATTTTGTTTTTTGGTGGTGTCTTTGTCTGATTTTTGTATCAGAACAAGGATGACTATATACAATTAGTTCAGAAGTGTTCCATTTCTCTAAATTTGGGTGAATAATTTAGGAAGAATAGGTGTAAACTCTTTTTTTTTTTAATGTTTTGTATAATTCACTAATAAAGACATCTGGTCCTGGAATTTTGATTGTTGGGAGGCTTTATTTTTATTATTACTGATTCAATTCATTATTAATAATTTGTTCATTTTTTTTCATTTTTTCTAACTCAGTCAGAAGATTATATGAGTCTGAAAATTTATATATTTTCTCTAAGATATCAATTTTTGGCATTTAATTGTGTGCAGTAATCTCTTACAATTCTATGTATTTCTGGGATATTGTTTATAACTTCTCTTGTATTTCTAATTTTATTCATTTGTGCTGTTTTTTTATCTTAATGAGTCTGGCTAAAGGTCTAAATATTTTATTTATCTTTTCAAAGAACCACCTCTTAGTTTTATTCATTTATTTATCTTTTTTCTTTCTTTTATTTTGCCTCTATTTTATTCATGCCCCCTCTTTATTATTACTTTCTTTCTACTACTTCAGTTTTTTTTGTTTCTTCTTTTTCTACTTTCTTCAGGGGTAAATTAAATTGTTCTGACATTTTTCTTGTTTTCTGAGGTAGATTTGTGTTGCTATAATCTTCCTTCTGATTATTTTCTTCGTGTCTTATAGCTTTTGTATGCTTGTGTTTCCATTTTCGTTTATCTCTAAGTAGTTTTAAATTTCCTTCTTGATTTCTTCAATAACCCATTGGCTGTTCAGTAGCATGTTTTTTAGACTTCACATATTGTGTTATTTGGAGTTTTTTTAGTTTTGGGGTTTTTTTTTTTAAGAGCTTTATAGTCTCATTTTTGTTGTTGGAAAACATGCTTGACATGATTTCAATCTTAATGTTATTTATATGTGATCTATCCTGGAGAATGTTCTATGTCCACCTTAAAAGGATGTATATTCTGCTGTTTTTGAATGAAATATTCTGTATATATCTATTAAATTCATCTGGCCTAAGGTGTTCCTTATGCTCATTTTTTTCCTTACTGATTTTCTGTCTGGAAGATCTGTCCACTGATGGAAAAATTCCCCTAATGTATTTGTATTAAAGTGCTCATATATTGGGTGTAAATGCATTTACCATTGTTATATCTTATTGGATTGATCCCTTGATTATCATGTAATACCCTTATTTGTCTCTTGTTATGACCTTTATTTTAGTTTATTTTGTCTTATATAAGTATTGTTACCTTGGTTTTCTCTTCATTTTAATTTGCATGGAATACATTTTACCAGCCCCTCACTTTCAGTCTGTATGTTATTTAGACCTGAAGTGATTCTCTTGTAAGTAGCATATACATGGTTCTTGAGTTTTTTGTTTTTTTTTTTTAAATCCTTTCAGCCACGTCTTTCTTTTGACTGGGTCATTATTCCATTTATATTTAAAATAATTATTGATAAGTATGAATTTATTGCCATTTTATTAATAATTTTTTTGCCTTCAGTATATGAGTGTGGGGGTATTAGATACACACACACAAAGATTTGTTGTGTTTTCTGTAACATAATCCATTTATGATTATGTAATGCACTTCTTCATCTCTGATATTTCTTTCTTGTTCTGAAATCTACTTTATTTTTAATATAACTACTCCAAATTTTTTGACTTGTATTATCATATCCTTTACTTTATGTTTAAAGTATTTTTTTATAGAATTGTGTTTTTCTTAGTACACTCTAATAGTTTCTATCTTTCTTTTGATCTGTTTAAAACATTGACATTTAATATGACTGTCCTTACAGTTGGTTTAGTGTTTACTATAACTGTTACTCTATTGTATTAATTATCATTTATTTTTCTTTCTTTCTTGTCTTCCACTCTTTGACTTCTCTGATTTAAGTATGCCTTTTATGATTCCATTTTTCTCTTCTCTCTTAGCATATTATACTTCTTTTCTTACTTTTTTGTGTACACTCTGGAGTTTGCAATATATGTTTACAACTCATCCAATTTTGCTGTCAAATAACAGTATACTACTTGACAAGTAGTGCAAGTATCTTATAACAGTGTTCCTAATTTGTCCCTCCTGTTCTTATAACATTGTTGCTATTTGTTTCACATATCTATAATCTATAGTTAACTAATGCGTAGCTGCTATATTATTTTGAGCAAACTGCTATCTGATAGATCAATAAGGAATAAGAAAAATAGATTTATTTTACTTCCATTTATTTATTCTCTCTCTAATGCTCTTCTTTTTGCTGATATAAGTTTCTGACCTGTATCATTTTCCTTTTCTCTGAAGAACTTCTGGTAACAAACCACATGAGTTTATTGTTTTTCTGAAAAAGTCTTTATATATCCTTCAAATTTGGACCATACTTTTGATGGATACATAATCCTACTTTGATTTTTTCTTTCTTTCAACATTTTAAACATTTTACCCTATTCTCTTTTCTTGTCTAGTTTCTAAAGAAAAGCTCAATGTAATTCTTTTCTTTGACCACCTATAGGTAATGCTGGGTATTTTCCAAGTCTGGCTTATTTTATCACTTGCCTTTATTTTTGATTTTCTGCAGTTTAAGTATGTTGTGTGTAGGGATAGATATTTTGTATTTATACTACTGGGTGTTTCCTGAGATTTCTGGATCTGTGGTTTGATGTTTGCCATTAATGTTGAAAAATCTCAAATGTCATTAGTTAAAATAATTTCTTTTGCTCCAGTCTTATTTTTCATCTGTCCATTATTACAATTAAATGCATGTAGCACTCTTTGTGTTGTATCACAATTCTTGATGTGCTGTTCCATCATTTTCATTTTTTTCTCTTACATTCCTGTCTTGAAAAGTATTTTTTATATATTTTCAAATTTATTGATCCTTTCCTGGGCCCTGTCCACTCTATTACTGAACCCATAAAAGTATTCTTCATTTATGTTAGAGTGTATTTTATTTCTAGCATTTCCATTTGATTCCTTTGTAGAGTTTCTATCTCTTTGTTACATGATTTATCTATTCTTTTATGTTGTCTAATTTCTCCTTTAGAGTATTTAGCATATTTATCATAATGGTTTTAAGTTCCCAGCCTGGAATTCCAGAGTCTAATTTCAATTATATGCATATGATCCAAACTGAGGCTCCAGCTATTCATCAGTTGCAGTATATATTTTCTTACTCCAGTATTGGATCCTGTTTTAGCTTTCTGTTCTTGATTTTCTGCTCTGGTAAGCTGTGGTTCTCTGTATTGCCTCTTGTTATTTCCAATTTAGGGGGCAGTGCTTTGCTCTGTGACCTCAATTCACTGATTGCTCTAAGAAAAGATGTATATTCTCAGTTTGTCCAGTAGTTTTCTTATTGGAGGATGAGAATGATGAATTACAGCTTTTTACAAGCTGGCTTGGAAATAAAGTCTTCCATATATTTTATATTTTGAATTGCTGCTGTTTGGTGCATTCACATTAAGGATTATTCTGACTTCTTCGAGCATTGACTGCTTATCATTATGTAATGCCTATTTTTATCAATGAAGATTTTCTTTGCTTTCAAGTTTACTTTTTCTGAGATTAATATAGTTACCCTATCTTTTGTTTATTTAATTTTAGCATGATATATCATTTTTCTTTCCTTTTTGGTATATATATATATATATATATAATATATTTATTATATATATCAATTAGTAATATTTTAATTTTAAATATTATAATAATAAGTTAATATATTCAATGTGATTACATATATTATAGATAATATATAAATAGATGTAAATATAATTTATGTTTACAGTGGTGAGCCTTTTTATGTTGGTGGTCAAAATATAATTGGGTATTTTTTTTAATCCATGCTGGCAATCTCTTTGTGTTGGTGTTTTTGAACATGTTACAACAGAGTATTTCCACTTCCCCCTTTCCATCCTTATTACTTTGCTATCATTCATTGTACTTATTCATATACTATAATAACCAAAAACATTTTACTATTATTACTTTGCCCTTTGATGAATTTAATATGATTACCTTTATTTATTCCTCCTTTGATATTCTTATTTTCTTTTCCAGACAAATAGTATTTTCCTTCTTCCTGAGAACTGCTTTTAAGATTTATTGCATGGTAGGTCTATTGACAATTAATTTTCTCAGGTTTTGTTTTTCCAGTAAGTCTTTATTCCCCTGCCATTTTTTAAACATACACATTTCTAGGTTGTTGTTGTTATTGTTGTTTTTCTTCCAATATTTAAATATTTTTACTCCACTCCCTTCTTCCTTGCATGGTTCCTAACAAGAATACCAGTGTAATTCTTATCCCTGTCCTCTATACATTTATGCCAACCAGTCCCCACCCTGGCTGTTTCTTATCAGATTTTATCTTTGTCTTTGGTATCTGTAGTTTAAAAACATATGCCTAGGTTGATTATTGTTATTTATCCTCTTGGTGTTATCTGAGCTTCTTGTACCTGTGTATCTGTCACTCATTTTCTAAAAATCAATTATTATTAATATTTGAAATATTTATATTACTCCTTTTTACCCTCAGTCCCAGTAGACATTACTTAAACTTGATTTTCTTAACTTCATGCTGAATCTGACATCCACTGCCAGACATCTCTGACCATGTTTGTTTTTCTCATTAACCTTTCCTAAGATTCTACCATAATTAGCAAAATATACCCCCAGATCCTTAACTATCCTTAGAAAACACCTTAACAATTTTTAGGATGTCTTCTCAACCCCTATATTCATAGTCATTGCTCAGTCATGGAACAGATTAATTCTTCTCTATTGATAGTGTGGAAAAATAGATCAGGTTGGATCAATTGTTATCAGATAGTTTCCCCCAACACATACACTAGATTCAGATGTCCAAATTCATCCCCCAGGCTGTGATCTAAAATAAAGCTACCATTTGTTCATTAGGGGAGATTTACAGTGAGATACTCAACTTATTCACGTTGACACTGCATGCAGAGGTCTCTACTATGAGAACAATTCAAATAGAAAGATGATCAATAATATAACCTCTGCCCTAGAAATCATTTATTTGGCCTCATTGAACTATTGCCATTTAGTTATTATGAATGTTCTCTTTGGGGAGTGAGAAAATATGCTGTTGTAAACACATCCTACTATACATGGCTTAAGGTCTCAAGGCAGGCAAAGAGGTCAACACAGAAACTTGAGAAATCCACCTGGATTTCTCAGGTAGACCCTGGTGTTTTGTGTAATTTATGAAGCATGTAGGACATTATTGGTGGACATTATTGAGCCCCTTTCTCATGTTTGGAAATTTATTAATAATAACATCAAGTAATTTCTGAATGAGACAAGTTGAGTGATTTTGGTAACTTCCAATGTCTATAGGAATAATCAGATACCAACAATGTATCATACACAGAAAAAAATCACCAGAAGCCAGGAAAATGAATAAATTTTAGGTGGATATTGTTGAGACAATTTTTCATGAGTCTTTCATGTTTCTGCATGACTATTGAGAAGTCATTGATTATCTTTGTTCCAGGTTATTATCTCAAAAATGATTGTATTATAAACAGTTTTGGAAGAGAAAGATCTTGAACATCTCCTTCCAGAAAAAGAATATTGTTAATTACAGTTTTGGAAAAGAAACAGTGTCTTCCTCCAGAGAAAATAACAGGCATGCTCACTGAACATTATTGAAAATTTGGGATTACTAAACTCAAGTTTTCTCTCCTGTAATGTAACCATCTCCTTTTTTTATCCTTCTACATATAGGCCTGTAGAAGTTGTTACTTTTGGAACTGGTACAAATGCTGATTACATGGCTATTGCTTTTGCTGCAGATAATAAACTGTCTTTATCTCTGAGTCAGAGATCTTGAATATTCTACCAGCATCCATGAATGGTAGAATTCTCATTTATGAATTAGCTTGCATTAGCAAGCAAGCTAATTCATAAACTAGAAGTATAAAATACCAAACCCCTCCCAGTCTTGAAGAAAATTCACATATATTAAATTGAAGTACTTAATAGAACTAAATATGAAATATTTAACAAATATAAGGAAATATAGAAGTGTATCTTCAATACTTTGAAAAATGTCATAAACCAAACACAAACACAAAATTATCTACTAAATGACAAAGTTGGAACTGCAATTCAACTGAAGCTAGAAACTTAACTTCTTCAGCAAATGCAGAGTAGCCTAAGGAAATTTCAGAATAGTATTGCCAGAGATAGGTGGGAGAAACTGAACATAATTCTTTCAGATTATATTTTGACCATTAACAAGAGACAGAAGCAATATTATCTCCAGTTAGAAGCAAACACAAAATTTCTTTGAAGAAAACCAACATCAATTTAAACTTCAAACTTTTCACAAATCAATCTCAATCAATTACGGGATTTACAATCACAATATTATTTAGTTAACTTTAGCAAAAATTGCAGTCCCTATGTAATAGAAAAGAACAAATTTGACTCTAAGTTAGATCTGTTTCTTTGGCTTAGTCTTGATAGCTCTGTACTTTCTAAACTTAGTCTTGATAGCTCTGTACTCATGTAAAGATAACAAGTTGCAGGATAGAGAATAACATTTGTTTTGTTGGAGATTTTGCAGGATCACCATGAGTTGGCTCATGTGCACAGCTGCAAGAACTAAGAATTCCTACACCAAGAAGTTTGCAACAATCAACCACACACCCTCCCCTGTTTTTTGTATAAAAGCAGCCTGTATTCTGAGTAGGGTATGATGGTTCTCCAAGACATTAGTCTGCCATCCTCTTGATCTGCTGGCTTTCTGAATAAAGTCATTATTCCTTGCCCTAACACATCATCTCCTTATTTATTGGCCTGTCATGCAGTGAGCAGAATGAGTTTGGACTCAGTAACAATTTCTGGTGAAGCCAGCCAGGAGCCTTGTTTCTCATGACCAGCCAGCCCCATTTGGGTAATTTTCAGGTAAGACCCTAGAAGCTGCCAGGACCACTTGTCATGAGGATCTTCCCTTCAAAAATTCCCCAAAGTGACACTGGCTTCCCCAGTACTTGGCATGTGGAGCAAGGAATCAACACCTGGGGGCTGATGGGCTCCATAGAGTAGGGTAAGTCACTCTGGTGTGTAGGGCCAGAAAATTTATTCCTCTCCATGAGGGTTTTTTCTCTGGAATAAGCCAATTTATTTTAGTGGGGTACCCTGTTGGTGAGAGGAAATAGTTGTTGGATTTTTACCCAACTTGTGAACTGGTTCAATTGTTTCTTTGGATGCTAACATTTGTGTGCATTTGAGTTTTTTGTCTTGTATTCCTGCTAAAAAAAAGGGGGGGATGTTTCAACTATCCCTAAAGAAGGTTCTTTGGGGTACATTTTGAATAAGTGGTCTGATTACAGCTGTGAACCCATGCCTAAGAGGAAGATGAACAATGTGTGGCCAGAGTACCTGTTTGGACCCCCACAAGGGGTTTATGCTGGGTTACCCCCACACACTGCTACCCTTGCTATGTTAAATATGTCATTTTTTGTCTCCTGTGTTATTGGTATATGTAAAGCCCCAAGCCCAAACCTGAGCATTTATTTAGGTTTTTCTGTCTGTCATTTGGGATTTTCATTTCATTTTGTTTTGGTACCATTTCTCCACTTATAGTCAAGTCAGTTTTATAATGCTTAAAACTTTTACTGTTGTTAAACAGAGGAAAATTACAGAAAAAAAGAAAAACTGTTCTTGTCTGAGAGTGGGATGTTCCCAGGAAGAATATAAAGATTCCACTTGGTTCTTAAAATCACCAAAAGCCCCAGCCCAGAGTTCAGCCTGGCTGGTTAATGCCAAGGCAAAATGGTTAGAGAGGATCAGTTGCTATTTATAGTTTTACAGAAAACTGCTGAGGAATGGTGTCCTTTTAATGGCTCTATACAATCCTGCAATTTTAGATATTCTGTGAAAAAGTGAGAAAATGGTTAAATGCCCTATGTGCAAATGTTTATGCTATTACATCAGGGAAAATAAGAAAAGGAAAGGAATGAGAGGATACATTCCTTCAAACCTTAACTCTTCCAGCTGAGCCAGCTGTCCCAGCTGCTCTGGCTACTC
Organism: Camelus ferus; assembly: GCF_009834535.1. Lineage (NCBI taxonomy): Eukaryota > Metazoa > Chordata > Mammalia > Artiodactyla > Camelidae > Camelus > Camelus ferus. The sequence goes on from NC_045709.1 coordinate 61,231,352, forward strand.
TGCCAATGTATCCACTCCTTCCACTGCCTCCCATTTCTACACAGCCAGCCCCATTTCCTGACACTGGGGTTCAGGAAGTGGTTGGACTGGTTCTCCCTCCTTATAGAGATCAATTAGTAAATCCTATGTTAGTTCCTGGGGCACAGGAACTTGGTCTGGCATTGCCATCTAAGACCTGAAAGGGCACTCAGTTTGGACCAGGAGCCATTCTCACCACAGGAAAATTTCTGCTACATCATTATCCCATAGGGAACCTAAATGCAAATAGCCAGTAGTCTGAGTTAAAAAAAACAAACAAACAAAAAACAGCAAAAACCAAATAAAGACCCCTTTGAATTTTTGGAAAGAATCTGTCAGGTCTACAGCAGATTCTAAGGCCCCTGAAAATGCTAGAATGCTAAAAATGAGAAAACTGCAAAAATTAGATGATGTATTTGGAATAAATCCTTCTCAGTTGGTAGATGTTGCTTTTCTAGTGTTAAACAACAGGGAAATATTAATTCTAGAAATCATGTTACTCAAAATTGCCTATATCTTTATCATCACCTCACTCAACTTATGTTTTGGCATTCTTGATCCTACACCATCCCTCTGTTTTAGAGAAGTTTAATTTACCATCTGGATATGTGGGAGTGGTATTAATGACAAACTTAGGTTTAGAATAGTGCCAAACCACTCTATGTGATTTATTCACCAGCATTGTGCCTACTCAGTGATAAAATGCTGTATCTTAGGAAATGGTTTTTGATTCTTTGGAAACTTGATCACAGCAGGATGCTACATGCTCTTAGATCCTGTTCCAGTCTTGCACATTAAGGGGTGATGACCTTCCAGAAAGTGAGACACCCAGATGGCTTTCAAGAGAACATATTTTTTTGTATTGATATCAGTAGCTTCCATTAACTTAGATTCTATTTTGTGCTATTCTATCATTGGACCCTTTTTTTCCATGGAGGATGAAAAAAAGGAACCAGCAATACAGTTATTGGTATGATCTTTGGATGTTATTATTTATTGGACTTGATGGCATCTTTAGTATTTAGAAAAGATTGTGTACATATTAGAGCACAAATTGTAGCAGGAATGTTCATCTCAGGAAAAATTACAGCTCTCTTGGTTGTATTGGAACACAGTCTAAAAGGACCAAAGTTTATTTTTGTGTGTTTTCTAATGAGAATTACTAATTCAGTAAGTTTTGTTGCAGCAATAACTGCATATTCTATCCTAACAAGGTATTTCCAAATGATGTGGCTACAGTATTGGTAAATCTTGACACTTTTTCTGGACTGGGACTAATACTAGGTCTTCCTTTAGGTGGCTTCTTATATCAATCCTTTGCCTTTGAAGTGCCTTTTATTTTTCTGGGATACATAGTTCTATCCATCAACATGTATATTTTACATAATTATGAGTCTGATCCAGGAAAACAATTAAAAAGGATAGGAGTCTCTTATGTGGTAAAAGAAGAGGAACACTCTGATATATGAAAAGGCTTAGGGGCTCCCTTAGACTTGAGGCACTTAATTCCAATTTCCCCACAGTAGCCCTGGGTAACTTTGATAGTAGGGGACAAATTGATTGACTTTCTAATAGATGTGAATGCAACATACTCTGTGGTAAACACTAAGGTGGCACAGAAGACGTCTCAATCCATCTCAGGCAGGATTTCTGCAGAAGTACGAAAGTGTTCATTCTTACAACCTCTGGAATGCCAACTAGGGGACCTCACCTTGAAACAGCTTCTTGTATATGCCAAAGTGTCCAATCCATCTTTTGAGCTGAGATCTCCTTTGTAAATAAAGTGCTCAAGTAGCTTTTTCACCAGGACAGCTTGACATCAGGGTTCCACTGGAGCACACTTTAAGTGTGCAGATGACACTCATGGAAACTCCAGAAAAGGACACAGAGCTCTTTTCCCCTGAGGTCTATGAAAAGGTAAAGCCAGAAATGTGGGCTGATGGCACCCCAGGAAAGGCCAAAAATGCATGGCCCATACATATCCCATTAAAAGGTGATGCTGGGACACCTAATCTAAAACAGTATCCTCTGAGGCAAGAAGCCCAAAAGGGAATTCAACCAATCCTTGAGAAGTGTTTGAAATCAGGATGGATTAAACCTTGTAATCTCCCCCATACAACACCCTTATTCTGCTAGTCAAAAAGCCAAACTCAGCAGAGTATTACTTTCTCCAAAACTTAAGGGCTATTAATAAAGTAATCTGAGACTTACACCCTGTAGTGCTTAATCCATATACTCTGCTCACAACTATCCCACAAGAATATGGCTGATTCTGTTTTGGACTTGAAAATTTTTGTTTTTGTTTTTGTTTTTGTTTTTTTCCTGCATTCCCATAGCAGAAGAATCACAGCAACTCTTTGCACTTGAATGGCAGCAACCAGAAACTCTGGCATTCCAACAATATTTTTGGAAAATCCGGCCTCAAGGATTTAAAAATTCCCCTACCTTGTTTGGGGAAATATTAGCTACCAGCTGGTGTATTCAGAAAAGGATAAAGAGAGGGCCAAAGAGTTGGGGTTTACTCTTGATCACATGTCACCTGGCTGGAAATGTAGGGCACAAGGAATTGTCTCGATCCCTGAGGTACTTGGATGCTGTGCTGCAGCATATACATAAAAGTACCCACTATGGGAGAGATGCCACCTTACAATGGATTCAAAAGAATATAATGGGGCCTAACCTACAAAAGACCATTCAGCGAGTCACTCAGAACTGCATGATTTGTGCTAAAAATAACACAAAGACTACCATCAGACCTCTCCAGATGGGGACACAACACAGAGAAACCTGACCCACTGAAGACGGGTAAATAGACTTTACTCAAATGACTCAAGCCTTTGGAAATTTCAGATACCTGCTAGTGTTTGTAGACACTTTTTCAGGATGGGTGGAGGCATATCCCACCCAGATAGAAAAAGCCTCCAAAGTGGTTAAAGCCCTCTTTAAAGAAATTATCCCCCAATTTGGACTGCCTAATAATCTTCAAAGTGATAATGGGCCTGCTTTTATCTTTAGCATGACCCAACAAGTGTCTAAAATATTGCCAATTTACTGGAAAACACACTCATCCTGGAGACCACAATCAACAGGAAAAACTGAGAAAATGAATTATACATTAAAAAGGAGTGTTGCTAAAATATGTTAGGAGACTAATTTAACTTCAGATAAGGCTTTGCCTGTTGCCCTGTTAATGATCAGAGTGGCTCCAAGAAGCAGGCTTAAATTAAGCCCCTTTGAAATATTGTATAGTAGGCCATTCCAGGTGTCTCCCTGGGTGGGATAATCTATAAAGGCTCTAAAAGACCTGGAAATTGCAAATTATGTTAAAACTTTGGGCACTCTACTGATCTCTGGTCATAAGTTTGCCTCCAAAGGGTCTGCCTACCCAACTGAAGTAGCCTTAAATCCTTTCCAACTGGGAGGCTGAATCCTGCTTAAAACCTGGAGGGAACAAGGGCCTGAGCATCAGCTGACTTCAAGGTGGACAGGGCCACATACCACACATTCATCTGTCAAGTTAGCTTAGATAAAGCCATGAATTCATCACAAGTGTATTAAAGCAGCATCACCATCATCAGAATCAGAAAACAACCCAACTCTTGAGAGACCTGAGGGGTGATGGTTTTGTGAACCCTTAGAAGACTTAAGGTTACTCTTTAAAAAAGATGAGTATTGAGATTATAATTTCAATTGTAGCTGGGAAAAGGTCAACTTATTTGTTTAATCTTATTTAAATGAATAGCACAGGAATCTCGTGTAATTATGGTACAGTGGGAAAAAAAATTAACATCAATAGAAATGTATTGGGAACTGGAACCAAAACTCCAAGTTCAACCAAGTACTAAGGGGCTTTATCAGGTTCTAATAGTTGTAAATAAAGAGAAAGGGAAGAAAAAAACAAAAAAGAAGAGAGAGATTATACTACTGACTAAAGATGTCCAGGAATGTTCCCTGACCAAGTCTGAACAATTCCATTCCATAATCACCCCCTCATCATCCCTTTTCAGCAGGAAGTTGCCAGAGCAGTCATTACCCATTTTCCCACAAGACTGTGGAATTGACACAGACGTGGGTAATTATAATAGAAAAGAACAAATCTGACTCCATATTATGTCTGTTCCTTTGGCTTTAATTATGTGCCCTGTTTTCTAAGCTTAGTCTTGCTAGCTCTGCACTCACATAAAGATAAAAAGTTGCAGAATAGAGAATAACATTTGTTTTATTGGAGATTTTGCAGAAGCACATGAGCTGGCCCACATGGACAGCTACAAAACAAAGAATTCCTACATCAAAAAGTTTGCAACACCAAACCCACTCCCCTGTTTTTTGTATAAAAGGAGACTGTATTCTGACTGGGGGAGGATGGTTCTCCAAGACATTAGTCTTCCATCCTCTCAGTCTGCCAGCTTTCCAAATAAAGTCACTATTCCTTGCCCCAACACCTCATTTCCTGATTTACTGACCTGTCATGTGGTGAGCAGAAAGAGTTTGGACTCAGTAACACCTATGCCTCTAAATATTTCCATTTGTATTTATTAAGAGCAAAGATATTTATTTACATAGCCATGTTTAAATTATTAAAATAAAGACATTGACACTCAACTAAAACCATTATCAATTCTACAGATATTTTATTTTAAAATTTTTCCTAATGTCCTCTATAGCAAAGAGAAAAGGAAACTAAATAAATCCTTAAATCCTGTAAACAAGCAATCTTCTATAACATGTTGCATCCAGTCTTCATGACTCATCTCTTTATTCCCTTCTAATCTGCAGAAGTTCAGTCTTTCATTGTCTTTATGAAATTTGATATTTTAAAAATAGTTTCAGCCCTTGTTTTTTAAGTGTTCCACAATGTGAGTCTATATGGCAGTTCCTCATAATATAAAAAGTATGCATTTTTGGCAAGCATATGACAGAAGTGATGTTTTATTCTTTCCAGTGTATCATGTTTGAAGGCTTTTAATATTGGTTTTTCTCATTATTAAGTTATTGTTCATATTGTTCATTATTGAATGCTAGCTTTGATTATGTGATAAATATATAGCCAGATTATAAATATGACGTAGATTTTCAGAGTAAGCAATGTGCATTTACTGTTTTTTTTTTTTTTTTCTTTTTTGGGGGGTAGGAGATTAATTAGATTAGTTGCTTGGTTGGTTGGTTGGTTGGTTGGTTGGTTTATTTATTTATTTATTTATTTGGCAGTACTGGGGTTTAAACCTAGAAATTCATGCATGCCAGGTATGCACTCTACCACTGAGCTGACATAACTTTAAAAACTAGTTAGCTTGAGTATTTTCTGGAGGATTATTTTAAATTTAAATGTCAGTTGATAAATGTAGGAAAAATGATCAAGTTAAGATATAATTATTTGGAAAAGTTTAGACAGAATCATCAAAAGATGAGTAAACAGTGGTGAGTAAAATTTTGATGAGTGATAACAGACATATTCATCAAGTGTCACCCACATCATAACTTTTAGTTACATAGAGGAAAATTTATAACTTTAAAAATTTGGCATAAATGACATTTATCACATTTTTCTTAAATTGAATGTGGGCAATTAACATTATAGACTTAGGACTGAGGAAGAAAAGTATGAATTCCACATTCCAGTTTACTTATCTGTAAAATGGAAAATTGAGAATGAATTTTAAAAAGATGTTCAATGTCTGTTGTATAAATTTAATAAAATTTATTAAAATTGTATAAAATACTGAAGTATTATGAATATGCCTAAAACCCTTCACATTTAATTAGTCCTGGAAAAATATGTATCTCTCCCAATATAACAAGATATTTGATATAGATGATATGGGAACCATGCTGAAAGAAATTAGAAGACAGAGAACTTTGGATTAAAACTTGGAATAAATTCCAGACCTGCCTCTGCTCCTAAATTAGTTGCCATTTGAGCAAGCTTCATAACATGTTTCTCAAATTCTTCACTCATAAAATATAAGATAGAGAAAAAAGTTAAGGAAATATTATGAAAATATACAGCTTCAAAATGATTAATTCCCTGATCCATCTTCACCTGAAGGGGAAACTAAAGCTCATTAAGTATATTTTGATGTCTAACCTTGAAATAAGACAGAGTTCAAAGTGAAGACTTCCTTGACAGTATTTATCAAAGCAGAATTCTGTCTTGTAAAGAATTGTTCTCAAGATATTCTCTCGGCCAGAAAAAATAACAGACCCATTTGTCTTTTCACTTAACTTCTTCATGGTCACCAGTTTGTAACATTTCACCCTCTGGAGAAATAGCTGCATGCTTTCTGTCAGTCTCATTAATACTCCCTTCAGTGACTCTTGGCTGTTGCCCAGCTACAGTGTTTTTCTTCAGATGGAGTCTGGCAATAATGATAATGATATGTGGTTAGACTAGAGTTAGATTTTTAAACATATGGTTTCACATAAAATTCAAACAGCAAGTCTTTAGGTAGGTGCTGGTACCAAGTCACTGTTTTGAAGAAGTATACAACTGGACAAGTTTATTCTTTATGTTATTAACTCTGGTCTAAATTTTTGGAAAATAATCACTAAGTTACCCCTATATTATTTATTTTTATAATTTTGTCCATAGTTTAAACTAATTGGACTTGATTTAAATTTGAAAAATAATGACTGTTTTCTTTTTAATGCTATTTACCAAATTGATTTTTTAAAAATTCTGTTAGTTTGCAGTCACAAATCAAAGTAAATCTGGAAATAATAAACAAAAAAACACATATTGAAGATGATTCATCACACTCAGATGAATTAATTAATTTCCAATTTTGTCATGAGTCAGCATTAATGAATTGAATTTCTGTACTTTTGGAAGGTATATAATTAATGGAGTAGAGTAAAAATTAAAGTATATAGTAATTACTTTTAGGTAGAAATAGTAGAAACTATTTGTGTGTATACAAGGAGATTTTTAAACTTTATTTTGAAAATTGATACATAAAAATTTATATAAATTTTTTCTTGATGAAAAAATTTGATGGATTTCAAAAATAATACTTTTAAAATTAATTTTCCACAGAAAGATCAAACCATAGCTTGTTATTAAGTTTTTTAATTAGTATAAATTCCTGATGAGATATGAACACTTTATTTAACAAAAGTGCTATCATTTCTGCCTTATTATTAACTGGAATAGAACTTCTATTTGCCAGATGACCTATTATTTAACTGATGCATGGATGTATTTTACAATTTAAGGGTCAATGCTATTCATTAAGCCTATTAATATAAAACAATATGCTTTTAATCAAAACTGCTTCTGCTTTTGTTTCATCACATTCATATCATAGTTGCTAAAGTAAGAGGAATATTTTAACATTTTGAAATCATATTCACCCCTCTAAAACTTAGTGACAGTTATCCAAAACAGGGAGCAGCAAGATACTATTTTATTTCTTAGAGAATAATTGAGAAAAAATTTCTTTACTATGTTAGTGAAACACTGCTGAGTTTGCCATTTTCCTATTTTACAGGAAAATTGTCACATTATATTGATCAGTTCTTCATTGATCAAAAATCTTCCTTTTCTTTTTTGACCATTTGCTACCTTATCTCTAAGGAATGTTGACATGGATCTCAAGATTTTTATGAGAAGTAGGAATCGTATTGAAAGGCAGTTTGGTCTTGGTATTCAGCTATTTTTTTTTCCAGATAGAATATCTCTTTTCTGTCCCCTTCAAGGTCTCCAGTGCCCCTATTCCATTCACCTCAGTCAAAGTTGCCCCTCTGACTTTTTATTTCTAACCCTATATTATTAATCCTACATAATTTCAGGGAGAGTTAAATAGTAAAACAAACAAAACTGGATTGGTGAGCATGTATTTTGATCTTCCTTAGATTCTGGATGTCTTAAATCAATGTTTAAAAGGAGCAGAGGCAAACATACCCTTGGAACATCTTCTACTTTTTTACACTCACATATGCTTCATTTGGTGATCTGATAATGTATTTGTGCAAAGAAAAAAAAATTACTCTTCCTCCTAACTAAATACAGCCCAGCATTGTTATGTAATATTTTATGAGCAAAGAAAGGAGTGGATTTGCCTGGTGAGTTTGTGCACTGTGTTTTGTGCTTTGTGTTTAAATAATCTTTTTAAATACTAATTATATATGCAGACTCTTTTACTATAAATTAAAATATATAATGTCAAGTCAGAGCTGCTTTTGTCATTTAAGAAAAATATGTTAACATAGTGCTTCCCCACATGTCAAATATATGCATTGATATTTACATTTTCTTACTTTCTCTTAAATGTATGAATATTTAATACAAAATGACAGTTTATGGTGAACTATAGCATTATCTTATTTTCCCTTTATTAGAAGTTTCATATATGTATATTCAGGTATGACTGAAAAATTGTGCTGTACACCAGAAATTGACACAACATTGTAAACTGACTATAACTCAGTTAAAAAGAAAGAAGTTTCATATGCTACAAATTGAAACTAGCAATGATTTCATTTCTTAGTGACACCATAGATTATGTGCTTATTCTTAATATCATTTATGTTTTCACAAAGATTAAGATTAACACAGGCAACAAGTTGTACCAAGCTTTACAATATTAATACTCTGTCAGAGAAAGCCAACCCATTAAAAATATAGTTTAACAAAATTTGCACCAATTTTCATACTCACTAGTTAGGTGAGTGATGTGGTAACACCACTTGAATGAATTTTGTTAGTTACTGTTACTTCTTTTTTTAGATTTGGGGAGTTATTGTGTGGGAAAAAGTATCTAATTTGTCTGATTCCTAAACATTCTGTTTCAGGAGATCAAATTTAGTTATTGTTTTATCTGTTTAGTTTTAAAATTCTATTTAGATACTTTTGTACCTTTTATTAGACATTTCTATTGAAAAGTATTCATGAACAAGAGTCATATAAGGCAATCTAAAAATAAAGTGTATAGTATAATTTAATTTATGCTTAAATGAACCCTAGGACAATTTTTTAAAAGCAAAGCAAATATGAGATGTAGACAAAGAAGTTTCATTGAAAAGCTCTGAAAAAAAATAGTGGCCTGCATCTGAAAAAGACTTAGGGCTCAGTTTTCTGTATTTTCTCATAGTAATATTCTGTAATTTAAAGAAATGCAGTACTTTAGAAATATCTCAATCTGAATTTTCTTCCTTGAAATTATTAAATAATCAAACCAAAGTAAAATTTGGAATTATAATTATAATACTATTTTTAGAGATCTTGAAATTTCTCTGAGATTTTCTTTAATAAACTGAGCCTATTGTGTTAAAATCATATAAGGTATATATATATAATGTATATGACTCTATAAAATGACATATATTTATTACATATAATGTAAAACATGTCACACATGTAAATGCATTTATTCTTTCTCATGGATTTATATTCTTGAGTATGTTTCCAAATATGCCTGTTATATAAGTTTATACATATATATATATATATATATAGTGTAAATCTATACTTTCTTTTGCAATCACCTGTTACTTTATTGTAAAATTTACCTACATACAAAAATAGAATCTCAGGAGAATTTTTAACGCAGCTATTTGAAATATATAGGATGTACAACACGTTTGGTTATCAGAGAGCATTAATTTTTTAGTGTAACATTTGCAAAACTAGGTAAGAGAGTATTAATTGCTCTTATCATAAAAGCAAAGATGAATTAAGTTTGAGAAATAATTTCTGGAAAAAGTAGACTTTAATGATTATCACTGCTCTTATTATTATATTTTGCCCAGTGAATTTTGTAATCATTATTATAATCAAAATGTCCCTTATGGATTTTTTTCACAAGCTTCCATCCAATATTTCAGTGTATTTCAGTCAATAGTGTCACAGGAAAAATTGAAATAACAGGGCCATTTTTTATTACTGTAGTGGTGTTAAAAATTAAATATATAACTAAAAAAATAAAAATGTAAATAATAATTTAGATAACTTAAGAAATACAATATGCTACCAACCTATATTGAACAGATAAGTCTTCCAAATGCCTGATGTTAGGAGTCAATGTAACATAGTTGAATAAGTTTATTAACCATAATGGTCATTAATAAAATTGAAAATATATGGATTTTTAAACAATTCTTCATAGAATTTATTGGCCTACTCATTTAAACTGTGGCCAAGATGGCATGGTAGAAAGACCCTGATTTCACCCTTTCTCATGGACATACAAAAGAAAAACAATTTACAAAGCAACAATTTATAATAATGAACTGAAGAAAAGCAGGAATGTTTTCCCACAACTAAAGATATAAAATCAAAACCATAACAAGGTGAGTAGAAGTAGAGATATGACATAGTCAAGACCCATATCACTGGGTAAGCAACCTACAAATGGGAGAAAAATCAAAACTGTAGAAATCTTTGCCCACGAAGTGAGGGGATTGAGACCCACATCAATCTCCTCAGCTGAAGGTTCTACACCAAGAAGACAAGTCCAAGATATCTGCCTTTGAAGGCCAAAAGGACTTTTGTAAGAAATCCTGGAAGTCTATAGGAAACAAAGACTATGAGTTTTTTTTTAATTTTTAGAAAATTTCTCCAATTTGAGTCACTTTATTTTTTTAACATTTTTTATTGATTTATAATTATTTTACAATGTTATGTCAAATTCCAGTGTAGAGCACAATTTTTCAGTTATACATGAATATATATATATATATATATATATATATATATATATATTCATTGTCACATTTTTTTCTCTGTGAGCTATCATAAGATCTTGTGTATATTTCCCTGTGCTATATGGTATAATCTTGTTTATCTATTCTACAATTTTGAAATCCCGTCTAACCCTTCCCACCTCTGCCCCCTTGGCAACCACAAGTTTGTATTCTGTCTAAGACTCTATTTCTGTTTTGTATGTATGCTATGTTTGTTTTTGTTTTTGTTTTTGTTTTTGTTTTTTAGATTCCACATATGAGCGATTTCATATGGTATTTTTCTTTCTCTTTCTGGCTTACTTTACTTAAAATGACATTCTCCAGGAGCATCCATGTTGCTGCAGATGGCATTATGTTGTCGGTTTTTATGGCTGAGTAGTATTCCATTGTATAAATATACCACCTCTTCTTTATCCAGTCATCTGTTGATGGACATTTAGGCTGTTTCCATGTGTTGGCTATTGTAAATATTGTTGCTATGAATAATGGGGTGCAGGTGTCATCCTGAAGTAGGGTTCCTTCTGGATATAAGCCCAGGAGTGGGATTCCTGCATCATATGGTAAGTCTATTCCTAGTCTTTTGAGGAATCTCCACACTGTTTTCCATAGTGGCTGCACAAAACTGCATTTCCATCAGCAGTGTAGGAGGGCTCTCCTTTCTCCATGGCCTGTCCAGCATTTGTCATTTGTGGACTTTTGAATGATGGCCATTCAGACTGGTGTGAGGTGATACCTCATTGTAGTTTTAATTTGCATTTCTCTGATAACTAGTGATATTGAGCATTTTCTCATGTGTCTATTGATCATTTGTTGTCTTCCTTGGAGAATTGCTTGTTTAGGTCTTCTGCCCATTTTTGGATTGGGTTGCTGTTTTTTCCTCATTAAGTCATATGAGCTGCTTATATATTCTGGAGTTCAAGCCTTTGTTGGTTTCATTTGCAAAAATTTTCTCCCATTCCGTAGGTTGTCTTTTTATTTTACTTCTGGTTTCCTTTGCTGTGCAGAAGCTTGTACGTTTCATTAGGTCCCATTTGTTTATTATTGCTTTTATTTCTATTGCTTGAGTAGACTGTTCTAGGAGAACATTTTTGAGATGTATGTCAGATACTGTTTTGCCTATATTTTCTTCTAGGAGGTTTATTGTATCTTGTCTTATGATTAAGTCTTTGATCCATTTTGAGTTGATTTCTGTGTATGGTATAAGGGAGTGTTCTAGCTTCATTGATTTACATGCTGCTGCCCAGTTTTCCCAACACCATTTGCTGAAGAGACTGTCTTTATTCCATTGTATATTCTTGCCTCCTTTGTCAAAGATTAGTTGACCAAAAGTTTGTGGGTTCATTTCTGGGCTCTCTATTCTGTTCCATTGATCTCTATGTCTGTTTTTGTACCAATACCATGCTGTCTTGATGACTGTAGCTCTATAGTATTGTCTGAGGTCTGGGAGACTTATTCCTCCAACCTCTTTCTTTTTCCTCAGTAATTCTTTGGCAATTCTAGGTCTTTGATGGTTCCATATAAATATTATTATGATTTGTTCTAGTTCTGTGAACCGTGTCTTGGGTAATTTGGTAGGGATTGCATTAAATCTGTAGATTTCCTTGGGCAGTGTGACCATTTTAACAATATTGATTCTTCCAATCCAAGAGCATGGGATATCTTTCCATTTTTTAAAGTCTTCTTTAATTTCCTTCATCAAAGGTTTATAGCTTTCTGTGTATAATTCTTTCACATCCTTGGTTAGATTTATTCCTAGATAATTTATTACTTTGGGTGCTATTTTAAAGGGGATTGTTTCTTTACCTTCTTTTTCTGTTAATTCCTCATTAGTGTAAAGAAATGCAACTGATTTTTGAACATTAATCTTGTAACCTGCTACCTTGCTGAATTCTTTGATCAGCTCTTCTAGTTTTTGTGTGCACCTTTTAGGGTTTTCTATATATAGTAACATGTCATCAGCATATAATGACACTTTTACCTCTTAAAGACTATGGTTTTAAAAGCACAAAATCTCAAACATGCTAAGTCACAGTACAGATGAAGTAATTTGAAAGTGTCTTGAGTCAGAAACACGTGGTGACCTTTACAGACCCTCCTGGAGAGGAAGGAGGCAAAGGGAACACTCCCTGAGGACAAAAATGCTTGTCATTAGCTGTTTCTGAAAGCTCATTAAACCATGAGTATATGTGATAGCAAATGACATTTTGAAGTCCTCCCTTTAATGCCACAGGCTTACCTTCCCACCAGGATGCATAAGCCATGGGTTCTTCTGTCCTGACAGACAACTACCACAAAACCCAGCCCCACTAACCTGCAGGTGGGCAACACTCACAGGACCTTATGGACATGACAGCCAGCCATGCTGAGACCTGATACCCACCATCAGGCCAGAATCAGACTTAGGATCTTCTGAGCCCTGCAGCCAGCCATGCCTGGACCCAGAACTATAGAGCACCAGCCCCAAATAAATCTGGGCCCAGTAGCCAACCTTTGGCACCAGGTCTTTTCCATACTGGGCTGTAACTAACCACAGAACCTCTAGGCCACACAACCAGCAATGTCAAGGATAAGACCTGCCCACCATGAACAAGTATCCACCACACTAGAAGACTTGACAGCCAACCAGGCTATGGGCAAGTTCTACCTACAAGCATATCCACAGTAATTAGCCCAGCCATAAAAGAAGGACCTATGAAGCCAGCATATGGCCACCTCTAGAGCATATAGCTCTGGTTAACAGAAAAGTGTGTGATGCAGATTTTCACAGGATGTCTCCAACTTAAATCCACTTCTCCAAGATCAGGAAAAGTGAAACAAAACTAAACAAAGCAAACAAACAAACAAAAAACTACATAATACATAGGAAAAAACAGATAATTAGGTGAAATAAAGAGATAGAGAGAGATGTTTCAAACAAAGGGACAAGACAAAATGCCAGAAAGAGAACTAAGCAAAGTGAACATAAAGAATCTACCCGATAAAAAGCTCAAGGAGCTGATCATGAAGATGCTTAACAAACAGGAGAAGATTGAGCAGAGTGAGAAGTTTAACAAAGAGTTAGCAATGTGAGAAAAAACAAAAAGAGCTGAAGAATACAATAACTGAAATAAAAATACAATGAAAGTAATTAAGAATAAATTTGATGATACAGGGAACAGGTCAGTGAATTAGAAATAGTGGTGGAAACTAAGGCAAACAAAAAAAAATAAAATGAGGATAAAAGTTCTGTGGGACAACATCAAGAGTACTAATAGTCTCATCATGAGTGTCATAGAGGAAGAGGAAAAGAAAGTAGTAGAGAACTTGTTTAAAGACATAATAGCTGAAAACTTTCCTAACCTAGAAAAGAAAACAAACATCCAGATCCAAGAGGCACCAAGAGTCTCAAACAGGATGAGTCAAAGAAGTCACAAAAAGACTTATTGTAATTGAAATAGTAATAATTAAATATAGAAATGGAATCTTAAGAGCAGCAAGAGAAAATCAACTAGTTACATAGAATACACTTCCTATAGAAATATTAGCTGAATTTTCAGCAATTTTGCAAGCCAGAAGGGAGTGGCATGATATATTCAAAGTGATGAAAAGATAAAAGCTGCAACAAAAATACTTTACCCAACAAGGCTATTTTTCAGATTTGAAGAGAAGGATTTTTACAGACAAAATTTAAAAGGGTCAGTGGAACTAGCTTCATAAGAAATGTTAAAGAAACTTCTCTGAGAGACAATGGAAAGTCCACAACTACAAATTTAATTTGTAAAAAATTACAAAAAGAAAAATGTCACTTATAAAGGCAAACATACAGTAAGAGTTAAATAGATTACCAGTTAGAACACTAGTGGAAAGATTAAAAGACAAAAGCAGTAAAATTCATCTGTGTTTACTATATGTAGTTAAGGTTTGGATACACAAAACAAAAAAAAAATGTAAAACACAAAGTCAAAATCATTAAGTGTAATGGTAGAGTAAAAATGTAGGGTGGTTAGAATGTTTAAACCATGTAATGGCTGAGAACATGCTAAAACAAGATCCATATATATATGCTGCCTCCAAGAGACTCACTTCAAATCTGAAGACACACACACACAAACTGAAAGTGAGGGGATAGTAAAAAGCATTCCATGCAAATGGAAGTGAAAAAAAATTCAGGGTAGTAATATTGTATCAAACAAAATAAACTAAAATAAAATATTTAAAAATAAATAAAAAATACATTACATAATGATCAAGAGCTTAATTGAATAAGAAGATATAACAATTTTAAATATACTTGTACAAAACATAAGAGAACTTTAATGCATAAACAAATATTTACAAATATACAGAAAGAAATTGATAGTAACTCAATAATGTAAGGATATTTGACACCGTATATATCAGTAGACAGGTTATCCAGACAGAATATCAATTTTTAAAAGTGGCCATAAAGGACATCTTAGGACAGATTGATTTAATAGTTATATGCATAACATTTCATCCAAAAACTGCAGAGTTTAAAATCTTTTCAAGTGGATGTGAAACATTCTCCTGGATAAGTCATATGCTAGGCCACATAATAAATGTTAATAAATTTTAAAAGACTGAAACATATCAAGCATCTTTTCCAACCATGAAGGTATGTGATTACAAATCAACTAAAATTAAGTTTAAAAACTCCCCAAATCCACAAACACATGAATTCTAAAAAAATGCTACTAAACAATAAATGAGTATTGAAGAAACAAAAGAAGATATTAAAAAGAAAGCAGAGATAAATTAAAATGGAAAGACAATTATTCAAATTCTTTGAGACACAGCAAAATCAGTTCCAAGAGGAAAGTCTATAATAATTCAATCCTACTTCAGAAATAACAAAAATCTCAAAAAACAACCTAACCTTACTCTTAGAAAAAAATCAAGGTAAACTATAATTAAGTAGAAAAATATAAGTAATAAAATCAGAGTGGAAATGAAAGAAATAGAGCCAAAAGAATCTTGGGAGGGATCAACAAAACTAAGTGCTGATTCTTTGAAAACATAAACAAAATTGGTAAACCATTAGCCTGAATCATCAACAAGAAAAGGGAGCCCAAATAAATAAAATTTAAAAGTGAGGACATTTCTTTTTCTCTACATGCTCTCTGGCATGTATTAATTGTAGACTTTTTAATGATACCATCTCACTAGTGTGAGGTGATACTTAATTGTAGTTTTGATTTGCATTTCTCTGATAGTTAACAATGTTGAAAATATACTCATGTGCCTATTGGCTATCTGTATGTCTTCTTTTAAGAAATGTTTATTTAAATCTTCTGCCCATTTTTTGTTTGGGTTGTTTGATTTTCTGATATTAAGCTTTATGAGCTGTTTGTGTATTTTTGAAATTATTCCTTTCTCAGTCTCATTATTTGCAAATATTTTCTCCCTTTCTGTACATTGCCTTTTCATTTGTTTACAGTGTGTTTTCCTGTGCAAAAATATTTAATTGTAATCAGATCCCATTTACTTATTTTTGCCTTTATTTCCAATATTCTAGAAGATGGATCAAAAAAAAAATCTGTGATTTATGTCAGAATGGTTCTGCCTGTTTTCTTCTCAGAGTTTTAGAGTATCCAGTCTTAATGTTTAGATATTTAATCCATTTTGAGTTTATTTTTATATATTGTGTTCTTTTACATGGTAGTTGTCCAGTTTTCCTAGCACTACTTTTTGAACAGATTGTCTTTTCTTCACTGTATATTCTTACTTCCTCTGTCATAGATTAATTGACCATAAATTCTTAGGTTTATTTCTATTACATTGATCTATGTGTCTGTTTTTGTGCCAGTACCTTACTATTTTGATTACTGTAGCTTTGAAGCATAGTCTGAAGTCAGGTATTGTGATTCCTCCTGCTTCATTCTTCTTTTGCAACATTGTTCTGGAGACTTTTGTGTTTCCATGCATATTTCTTAAACATTGTTCCAGTTCTGTAAAAAATCCTTCATAATTTGACAAGGATTGAATTAAATCTGTAGATTGCCTTGGGTAGTATGGCCATTTTAACAATACTGAGTTTTCCAACCCAAGAATATGGTACATTTTCTCATCTGTTTATGTCATCTTCAATTTCTTTCATCAATGTTGTAGTTTTTGGATTATAGGTCTTTTACTGCCTTAGGTAGGTTTATATTACTAGATATTTTATACTTTTGATGCAATGGTAAATGGGCCTGTTCTCTTAATTACTCTTTCTGATATTTCATTGTTAGTGTACAGAAATGTAACAGATTTCTGTATATTAATTTTTCATCCTGCAAATATACTAATTTCATTGATGATCTTTTTTCCATTGGTGTCTTTAGGACTTTTTTTTTTGTGTATGGCATCATGTCATCTGCAAAAATTGACAGTTTTACTACACCTTTTTCCATTTGGATTCCTTTTTATTTCTTGTTCTTCTCTGATTGCTATGTCTAGGTCTTCCAGAACTATATTGAATGAAAATATGGAGAGTAATTTCCTAAAAAACTAAAAATAGAGTTATCATATAATCCACAATCCTACTCTTGGACACACATCTAGATAAAACTGTAAAAGACAAATGCACCCCAATATTCATAGCAGCACTATGTATAATAGCCAAGACAAGGCATTAACCTAAATATCCATCAACAAATGAATGGATAAAGTTGTGATATATGTATGCAATGGATTATTACTCAGCCTTAAACAAATGTGAAATAATGCCATTTGCAGCTAAGTGAAATGAGTCAGACAAAGATAAAAATCATATATCTCTTATAGGTGGAATCTAAAAACAAAAAATGACACAAAGTTAATTACAAATCAGAAAGACTCACAGACAAGGAAAACAAACTATGGTTACCAAAGGAGAAGGGATAAATTAGGAGTTTATGATTAACATATACACATTACTATATATAATATAGATAAACCTCAAGGACCTACTGTATAGCACAGGGAATTATATTAAATATCTGATAATGACTTATAATAGAAAAGAATCTGAAAAAATATACATATATGTATAATCACTTTTTTGTACATCTGAAATTGACACAACATTGTAAATCAACTATACCTCAATGAAAAATAAGAAAGAAATGTAAATGGAGAGGTTACAACTGACACCACAAAATACCAACAATCTTGAGATTACAATGAATGATTATATGCCCCCAAAATGGGCAACCTCAGAGAAATGAATAAATTAATGAAACATGACCATATCAGGAAGAAATAGAAAACATGAATAGAGTAATTACTGATAATAAAATTGATCCAGTAATAAAAAAAAAACCCTCCAAACAAACACAATTCTAGGATCAGATGTCTTCCACAGGTGATTCTACAAAACACTTACAGAAAAACTAATGCTTCTTCTCAAACTATTCCAAAAATCTTAGAGAAAGGAATGCTTTCAAATTCATTCAGTGAGGCCATAATGGCTGTGATATCAAAACCAGACAAATACCAAAAAAAAAAAAAAAAAAAAAGTTACAAGTCAACTGATGAACATCAGTTTTGCGTAGAAGCAAAAAACTTCAACAAAATGTTAGCAAAGAGAACTGCACAATACCTTAAAAAGATCATACTCCAATGAAGTGGGAGGAAAGGGGGCAGGA
Source organism: Camelus ferus (assembly GCF_009834535.1). Taxonomy (NCBI): domain Eukaryota; kingdom Metazoa; phylum Chordata; class Mammalia; order Artiodactyla; family Camelidae; genus Camelus; species Camelus ferus. The sequence goes on from NC_045709.1 coordinate 61,249,657, forward strand.
CACAACCACTGAAGTAATGACACTGCAACTGAGGACAGAACAAACTGGTTAGAATGAAGATGGTGGAAGATTCAACTTCCAGTAAACCTTGAGCCTCACTGCACACCCACAGGTGCCATTACAGTTCCTAGACTGCACATAAAAGGTCTAAAAGTGGGGTGGGGGCATTTCCTGAAATCCTCACCCCTTCCCCAAAGTAGTTGGAATAATCTTCCTACTCGTTAGCATATGAAATTACTGAGCCCATAAAACCTAACAACTTCACACATCATGGTCACTTTCTGTCTTGCTTTCTGAGATGGCCCATACTCTGCTTATGGAGTGTATATCTACTCTTACTTTAAACATTCCACACTTGTCTGGGTCTATCTCCCTCTCACCTTTCTGAGATGGCCCACATTCTGCCTATGGAGTATGTATCCCCTAAGCCATTTCCCTTTCTGAGACAGACTGCACTCTGTCTATGGAGTATGTATCTCTCTAAATAAGCTTGCTTTCACTTTACTATGCCTTGCTCTTAAATTATTTCCTGCACAAGGCAAGAACCTATTCTCCCACAATATCATAATTAGGAGGGATTTATCCCAGTGATGCAAAAACGGTTTAATATCCACAAATCAATCAACATGATAAATTACATTAACAAATTGAAGAATAAAAATCATATAATCTTAATGGATGTAGAAAAATATTTTGGCACAATTCAACACCACTTATGATGAAACTCTCAAAAATTGGTATAGAGGAAATATACCTCAACATAGTAAAGGCCGTATATGATAAACTTCCAGACAGCATCATACCCAATGATGAAAAGCTGTTAGCATTTCTTCTAAGAGCAGAAACAAAACAAAGATACCTACTCTCATCACTTCTATTCAACATAGTAGTGAAAGTTCTAGGATCAGCACTCAGACAAATAAAAGACATAAAAAATAATCCAAATTGAAAATGAAGAATTAAAAATGTCACTGTTTGCACATGGCATGCTACTATATATAGAAAATCCTAAAGGTGGTACCAAAAACACAAATAGAATTAACAAATCAATTCAGTAAAGTAGCAGAATTCAAAATTCATATACAGAAAGCTGTTGCATTTCTATACACTAGCCATAAACTTTCAGAAAGAGAAATTAAGAAAACAATCCCATTTACAAATGCATCAAAAAATAAGAAAATACCTAGGAATAAATACAACCAAGTAGGTAAAAACCTGTGCTCTGAAAACTATAAGACATAGATGAAAGAAGTTGTAAACAGCAAAAGCAAGTGGAAAGATATATTGTGCTCATGGATTAGAAGAATTTATATTGTTAAAGAATTTATACTACCCATACAATCTATAGATTTAATGCAATCTCTTTCAAAATACCCATAACATTTTTCACAGAACTAGAAGCATTAATACTAAAATCTGCATGGAAACGCAAAAGACCACAAATAGCCAAACACTCTTGAGAAAGAAGCACAAAGCTGGGGATAATGCTCCTTGATTTCAAACTATACTACAAAACTACACTAATCAAAATGCATAGATCAATGAAACAGAACAGAGAGCCCATTTATAAACTCACACTTACATGAGCTATTAATCTATGACAATGGAGAAAAAATTAAGCAGTGAGGAAATAACAACTTCTTCAATAAATGATGTTGTGAAAACTGGAAAGATACATGTCAAAGAATTAAAGTGGACTACTTTCTCATACCATATGGAAAAATAAATTTGAAATAGATTATAGTCTTAAATGTATGACTTTCAAATCATAAAACTCTTAGGAAAAAAATAGGCAGTGTGGTCATTGACATTGGTTTTTGACTTTTTTTTTTCTTCTGATTTTTCTCCTCATGCAATGAAAACAAAAGTGAATATAAACAAATGAGACTACACCCAATTAAAAGCACTTCTCATTAAGGAAGTTATCAATAAAATAAAAAAGTCACTCTACTGAATGAGAGAAAATATTTATAAATAATGCATCACATAAGTGTTAATATCCAAAATATATAAAGTACTCATACAATTCAATAGCAATAAAACAATCTCATTTAAAGATGAGTAGAGAACCTGAATGAACATTTTTACAAAGATGATATACAGATGGCCAACATACACATGAAAAGATTTTCAACATCACTAATTATCAAGGAAATGCAAATCAAAACCAAAATGAGATCTTGCCTCACACCAGTCAGAGAAATATCTCCAGGCCTCTGATGACACCTTGTAAGAGCCAAATCCAAAATCATTAAATCATTGCTAAGGTTTATTTACTTGTTCTTTCTGTTGTGTATGATGTTTATGACTATTTTTTCTTTGGGAAACTCATATTGAAATTTAAAGACTAAACTTTTCCTGATTCTTCTCTCATATTCCTAAATTTTTCCTGCTTTGTATCCCTCTGCACATCCTATTACAAATGATGTTTATCAGTATTTTCAACTGACCATTATTTTTCTTTTACATAAGTGTTTTCTGCTATCAAAATTATATACTCAGATTATTGTTAACCACTTACATTTTGATTCCTTTCAGTTATTGTGAATTTAGACACTGGTGTTAACATATGGACTGATATTGCTTAATTTTCAAACAGATTTTGTCATTGTCAAGACTCAATGTCAAAATATCTAAAACTAACACATAACTTTCAATACAAGAATGTGTATTGTATGTTACTATATTGTTTAATGGTACCTTCAATCATTTGCTTGGCAACCCCAAAAAATTAAAAAAAAAAAAACTTCTTCCACTTTCTTGTCACTCATCAATAAAATATATATTGAACACCTTCTACAAGTGAAGCACTTGGCTGTGCAATAGAAATGTAAAAGTTATTTCTGTCCTGATTTGTGAGACAATAAAATTACAAAGTAATGTGAGAAAAGGCCATGAGAATAAAGGTAAGAAATATTTAAAGCTTATCTGGATGGATAATGTAAGTTGAGACTTTATAGATGAAGTAATAACACTACCTATCATTGAAAGTTAAATTGAGATTGTGAAGATAAAAACAAAACAAAACAAGGTTATCCCAGGTATTGGAAACAGGATATGCAAAATCAGAAAGTTTTGAAACAGATAAAGAAATTAATTAAAATAATTATATGGATAAAAATAAGTTAGAAGAATTAATGTTAAATCTTTGGCAGATCTTTAAGCAGTTTATGTATTTTATTACAGGTGTATCAGATTAGATTATGTATGTATAAACATTAAAAACAAGAGTCATTTTATCAGCAAAATTTGTTTATTTGTGAATAGCAGAAGGTTGCAATTCAGAATAAGCAAATTATGGCTAACAATAGGCAAGTCTGAAGAATAGACAGGGGCTTTATTTTATAGAGAAAAAGACAAGCTAGGAAGGGTTGTTTCAAAGAATCAAGAGTGGTGATGGCTTCTCATTGGCTGGACTATAGGTAAGTGAGAAAAAAATTTTCCTTCCTCCTGCTGAGATCTGAGTAGCTGTGTATGAGAGTGCCCCTTTCAGGGCTTCCTGACTCCATTTTAAATGAGGTCTCCCTTATTTATTTTTAAATACATATAGATGATATAGATATAAAGATATATAAAATATATTAGAGAATTCATTTCATGATCTTTAAGAAGGGGGATGGCAAAGTCTTACTTGTGTTTTAGAAGCACTACACATGGTTGTATAAATAACTGCTGATACAGAATTACTGGTGTAGTGAAATAAACTTACGTCCCTTTAAAAAAAATAGAATTGTCTTGTTGACTTTGCCTCCTTCACTTTGTCATCCACTGCACACGAAAGGAAGGATAATAAGCTAATCTAATTGCTTCTATCCAATTCTCATTCTGTTGGTTGATTAATTCAGAATACTGAAATAAATCCACAACTCCTTGGGCATTTAGGTAGCATTTGCAGTGATTAACATGAGAGGAAACAATTAAGAAGACAAAACATATCACCTCTTGTGAGTTTTGGATATTTGGTTTTAAGTTACATTTATGGTGATAAGTATTATAAGATGAGATGTGATGGATTGCATTGATGGCTCTTTGTTATACACAGGGAAGACATTTATTTATATTATAAAAGGTTAATAAAAGGACCCAAACTACAAGCCATTGGTGCCCCATCCAGGGAGCTTTGACATCAGAGAAACCACAATATGTTGTTAGAGGACAACATGTAAAAAGAGAAGGACAGAAAGAAGACAATTTATACAGGTCATGAAAGTATATTGGGGTTTGCATTAGCAAATTAATATTCTATTCCTTTTTCTTGTCACAGCAAACCTCTGTTTCTATTGCCAAAAATAATCATTTCACATTTGTTCTGTGTATATACCCTCTGTTCTTCTCATGAACTTTAGTAATTTTGTTAGTTTCTCCACTACCCCCATACTGTGAAATTGTGATTTATAATAAGAAATATATGTTTGTGTTTCATCCTTGTTTTTTTGGCAGAGAAATTCTAAAACCCTTGGAATTTCCTAAATGAGGGGAGCTGAAAATTTTCTCTTGAGATATTGATGAGGTGACTGAAAGACAAGGGCTGGTAGCCAGGAGAATCAACCAAATGATTAATGGAACTTTCAGTCTCACTCTCCTGACCTCCAGGAAGGGAGAGAGCTGGAGGTTGAGTCAACTGTCAAAGACCAATGATTAAATTAAACATGCCTGTGTAATGAAGCCTCCATAGAAACCCAAAAAGTTTGCAGATTGGTCAATGTAAGAAGGCTGGGAGGAAGTGTATGGAAGAAGCTCTACATCCTTTTCCCATACCTTGCTCTATATATCTCTTTCATCTGGCTGCTCCTGAATTATATCATATTATTAAAAAAAATCCAGTAAATAAAATAATTCTCCAAATTATGTGAGCTGCTCTAGAAAAGTAATTGAACCTGAACAGGTTGTAATAGAAACCTCCAGTTTATAGCCAGTAGGTCAGAAGTGCAAGTGACAACCTGAATTTGAATTTGGTATCTTAAGTGGTGGTGGGGGGAAACATAAATGTAGGGCTGAGCCCTTAATCTCTGAGACCTGACACTATCTCTAGGTAGATAGTCTCAGAATAGAGTTGACTTGTATGACACCCAACTGGTGATGGAGAGTTGCTTAGATGTATGAGGAAAACCACTACACACTGGAATTGGAGTATTAAAATCTGTACACCCTTTCTTCTGAGTTATTCCCAATTTCATACAAATTTTGCTTAGCATTCTCTGTCAGGCAGCACTCCTTCAGCTTATTTGTTTAGTTGATTTTTGTCTTTTCTACCAACTAAATTATAGATACCACTAGGTAAGAATTATCACTATTTGTTCAACTCTGTGTATTTAGCACATGGGCAGTGCCAGAAGTTTCAAATGCATCTGGAAATTAATGAGGAGTCATTAAAAGAGATTTAACCAAGGGAAATGACATAATCAAATATGCATTATGTATTCTTCTTGTGCCTATTGGAAATATTGATAGAAGAAAACATGCTGAGTACAATGATTTGTTATTTGACTGCACAATCTCATGCTATTAATTTATTCCTCTATGCTAGATTCTTTCCATGAGAATAAAAACATGTTATCACACTCATAGAAATCTTCAATGACCCCATATGCCTTCCAGCAGTATCTAAGTTTGCACATTGACCTCTAGAACAACAAAAACTCTCCAAATATTAAATATTTCCTTCTTTATTTCTATTCTCATTCTCACCATTTCACATCTATTTCTTTCAAAGTCATTAAGGTAAAATATTTATTAAAGTGTATCAAATACGTGGAAAGAAACACAAATCCTAAGGCTACAGATTGATAAAATTTTACAAAAGGAAAATACTTTGTAACCAACATTATGATGTGTTGACATGAAATAAATATTCTCCAGTGAAGATGGATTTACTTGGGATAAGTAGGAAATTGCAATTTTAGGTCTGCAACCATGATGAGCCAGGAACAAGTTCCCACTTCACAGGGTAAGGAGAACATTGAGGAGAAAAAGAATTGGCAGGGCTATAGTTATAAAAAAGGGTCCGTGGCTTGTTACTTGCTGAGCCCTTACCAAAAAAAAAAAAAAAAAAAAAAAAAAAAATCAAACAGGACTCTTTCTTCTTTCTTTTGGACTCAGCTATTATTGCAGGATGTAGTAGCTTCCCATTCTGGTCCTCTGATTCTATTTAGCTGATGTTTCAGTTGATTAATTTTTACATGTCCCCCTTTTGATCAAGATTTTTTTTTTCCTGAAAACACTGTTAATAAAGAGTCAGGTTATCTAGTTTCAGTGTTGTTGTTCTTGTTTTTGTTATTGTTGTTGTTGTTGTCAGATGACAAAAATGACCTTCCTGGATGCAGTGTCTCATATTGGAGGGAAAGTGTATAAATTGAAAATTTGTTGAGGAGATCACATTCACATTCAAGTAACACTCAGATGTAGGGGTTAAACTCTCTGGCAATTTTTATTTAAAGTTCATGTGTTATCAAGATGATTCAAAATACTACTTCATCACCAAAGGCTTTGTGACAAACTTTGAGCAGTCTTGGATCAGAAAACTTGGAAAATCTGTCTCATCAAATTTTGTCTGCTTCAATTGTGGGAAATCTTTACTTTCAGGTCACCAGATAGTGTGCAGGTCCAGTCAGTGTTCTATGTTTTCTTTAGATGTGTCACATAAATATAAGCATCTACTCATTAGAGTTTGGTGGCACATGAGCTTAAAAGCCATACCTGATAAGGATCTTTCCAGTGAAGTTGAAGAAACATCTTCTAGAAGTGTCTTTTCTAATAGAAAAAATCTCCAGTTTGCAAGATGTGTTGCTTAATGTCTTCATCTCCAAAAAGCTCTCTGTGAAAAATTGCCCTACAAAAGCTTATTTATTTTTTAATAGAAGCAATTAGGCATTTGCAATATGGGAGTATTTCTCTTTTATCAGTTGTGAATCAAAATAAGCAAGAGCCAAGAGCGTTGGATATCTGTGACTTTCTCAAAAATGAGTTCCAAAAGGATGGGTCTAAGATTTAGAAGGACTAATAGCAATGTTTTTGACCAAGGTACTTGGAGGGCCTCTACAAAATATGTCAACTGAGTCTTAATGTTGCCATTAGTGACTTCAACTAAACCAGATAATTGAGGGTGGTAAGTACAATTGAAGTGTCATAAAACTGGCCCCAAATCACAGACTTGTGAAAGTGTCAATCTAGTAAAATTGATTCCTTGATTTCCATGGAATTTGAGAGGAGTTACTCAGGTAGAGATAATCTTTTCCAAAGGAATTAGCCACAGATGAAGCAGTAGCCTTTCTGAAAGGGGAGACTTCAGTCCAGTGTGAAAATATAGGCAGACCATTACTAAAATATATCTATATAAGTTAGATGAATAAAGTTGTATAAAATCAATTTTCCAGACCCCAAATTGTCCATTAGACAGTTTAAAATGTCCAGGAGCAGTAAGAACAGGCTTCTCTGGGTTGCACTTCAGATGAGTGGGACAAGTGAGTTATGCATTTTTTGAGGCCTTTTTAATGTTTCCCCACCAGTGTTAAATCATAAATGCTATCATTTTGTTAGAAGACCAATGGTTTAATGAATGTACAGTGGTGAGGAGTGGTAATTGTAGAGTATCTGCTAGCACTGCACTGTTATTTGGTCCAAACTATTTTTTTTTATGTCTCTATATTTTTTTAATCCAGCCAACAATTGGTGAATTCCCAATCTTTTTTCCTCCTCTTCTGAGGCTAATTGTTGGGTTTCCCTAGCCACTTCTTTTTCTGTATTATCATTTGGGGAAATATGCCTTTGAATCATTGTAAAGGTTTGGCTTCATGTTAATACCTTTAAGGGCAATGCTCCTTGTGGAAATATCAGTAATGTGATTTGCCTTAGCTTCCAGAGAGTCAGGTTGAGAATGTCCAGAATCCTAATAATAGCTAAAGTAATATGTAAAAATATTGCATCGAATAATTTCTGAGCATAAAGGTTATTTTACATTTTATTTTTTGCTGAAAGTAAGGAAACCATGTTGTTTCCACAATATTCCAAAATCATGAGCTACTCTGAAGGCATAACTACTATAAATATGAATATAGGCAGTTTTGTCATTAGATGAAGTAAAATCTCATGTAATATTGTAAAGTTCAGCCTTTTGGGCTGAAGTAGCAAATGGTAAACATGCTGCCTCAACAACATCAAAAAATATTTGTAATAGTATATTCAGTACAAGTTTTCCATTGTCAAATTTAAAATAAGTACCATCAGTGAATCATGATAAATCTGCACTTCCAGAAGTGTTTCTTATGGATAATTACAAGAAGTTAGGAGGACACCCATCAGCATTAAGCAGCCGTATGGGGCTTCATTGATGATAGAGGGGAAAGAGTGTCAGGGTTTAGGTTATTACAAAGTAAAAGAGTTAAATGAGGAGCAGTTAACCAAAGGGCTTCATAGGAGGTGAGGTGGCTCAGAAATGTTCAGTGTAATAATAATTCAGGAGAGCTTCTACTGCAAAGAGGTAAAAAAAAAAAATAATTAAAGAGGATTCCAAAACAATTTCCTCAGTGGTCTAACCAGAAGTGTAGTGACCATAATGACTCTAAGACTAAGGAGGTATCTTGTGCCACAGGGTTCAGTTGCTGATTATAATGGTGGTCCCCATGTTTTGGGGTTAGTATCCCAAGGGCATTTTCCTTTCTTTTTTCTTTTAATATAGAGAAAGGAAAAGGGGATTCTTTTAATTGGGATGCCCAAGGGCATGTAGGCTTATCAACTATCCTTTAAGGCCTTGAAAGCTATGTTGTCTCATTCTTTTCATAAAACCACATCATGACTGGTTCATCATGGCTATACGTGAAAAATTTGGAATCCAAATTTGGCAATAACCAAGTAGCTGGAGAAAGACTCACAGTTGACACTTAATTTGTGGTTTGGGGAAATTTAGGACAGCATAAATTCTGTCTGGACCTAAGTATAGCCCTTGTTCTGGTATCAGATCCCTTAAATATCAAGCTTGTGTTTGGGCACTGCAATTTTAGTTTGATGACATTATGTCCCTTTAAGGATAAAATATTTAGCAAGTGCTGTCTTTAGATACTATCTTCCTGTGAGAAGGTTTGAGAAAGAGATCAAAAAAGCAAATAATTCATATATTGCAATGAAATAGGACCTCTTGGGAACTTTATATAAGTAGATCAGCCTTTAGTATTTCAGTGATATAAGCACTCTCAGTAAAACGCTGAGACGTTAACTTTCAAGTGAATTGTTTTTCTTCCTAAGTGAAAGCAAAGATTATTGATTAATTTTTAAACTGGAATATTAAAGAATTCACTGAATAAATCAATTATAGTAATGAATTTACTTCCAGTGGAAATGGATGTTCATAATATCTGAAAGTTGAAAACAACAGTGTCAAGAATATTAATGTTTATTGTTCAGAGTCCGGGACAAATCTCCACCCTAAGCCCTTAGGTTTTCTCATGGATAAAATGAGACTGTTACAGGGGCTTGTACCAAGGATAGTGAGGCCTTCTGACTTGTGATGTTCTAATATGGGTTTTATGCTTTGAAGAGCTTCCTTACTTATAGTGTATTGATTAACTCTAGGAAGATCTATTTGAATTTAATAGGAGGCTTACTGTGAATTTTGTCAATATCAGTCATAGATTTTGCCTATAAAGAATGTTGTAACTGATTCAGTAGAAACAAATAACTAGTGATCCCAAAATCAGTTCCAGTGTTATCAGAGGTGGAACAAAGAAAAGATACAAAAGAGTGAGTTAATTCACCTAACCAGTTATTGTGATAACTACTGGCAAATTCTTGAATTATTTCCCCCTTTTGGGAGAAAGAAATTTTGGCATGTTACTTCTGTAGGAGGTCTTGGCCTAATAAATGTTTACGAGTAGAGACCCTAAGAATAAAGTTGTATGCATCTATCAGAGGGCTTAAACAAAAGGGAATAGGTTTAGAAAGAAGAAACTCTTGAAGTTCATTAGAGCTCTCCAATATTAAACTGCTTTATTAATCTATGGCAGGGGCTCCTTTATAGCAGTGGGGATGAGCACTGAGAGTATAGCTCTGGTATAAATTAGGACTGGAGAAATGTTCCCCAAAAAGTTAAGAGGGAGGATTACAAGGAGCCTCTGTAGTTCCTTGAAGCACCATCATTGAGAATTGGGGGGGGGGATATCAGAAAGGCTATTAGAGGAATGATGGTGCCTAGGCACTTAAATTTGTAACAATCACTTTTCCAATGTTCTGAACTTTTGCAATAATAGTAGAAACTAAGAGGGATTTAGATTCACTTAGGAGCCTTCATTTATTGGTGTTGAAGACTAGTAAGTTTGGTGATTCATCTAGAGTACAAGAGATCTGGTTTGCCTGATTACCTAAATCTGGAGTGGACATAGTTTCCTATTTCACCTTGTACTAGAAGGGAAAGGTCCCAGTTCAGTCCATTAATAAATGTACAGTTAAGAGTTACCTTGGTGGTTGTTTGTATATGGTGTAAGGGAGTGTTCTAGCTTCATTGTTTTACATGCTGCTGTCCAGTTTGCCCAACACCATTTGCTGAAGAGACTGTCTTTATTCCATTGTATATTCTTGCCTCCTTTGTCAAAGATTAGTTGACCAAAAGTTTGTGGGTTCATTTCTGGGCTCTCTATTCTGTTCCATTGGTCTCTATGTCTGTTTTTGTACCAATACTATGCTGTCTTGATGACTGTAGCTCTAGAGTATTGTCTGAAGTCTGGGAGAATTATTCCTCCAGCCTCTTTCTTTCTCTTCAGTAATACTTTGGCAATTCTAGGTCTTTGATGGTTCCATATAAATTTTATTATGATTTGTTCTAGTTCTGTGAACCATGTCCTGGGTAATTTGATAGGGATTGCATTAAATCTGTAGATTTCCTTGGGCAGTGTGACCATTTTAACAATATTGATTCTTCCAATCCAAGACCATGGAATATCTTTCCATTTTTTAAAGTCTTCTTTAATTTCCTTCATCAATGGTTTATAGTTTTCTGTGTATAATACTTTCACTTCCTTGGTTATATTTATTCCCAGATATTTTATTACTTTGGGTGATATTTTAAAGAGGATTGCTTCTTTGCCTTCTTTTTCTGTTGATTCATCATTAGTGCAAAGAAATGCAACTGATTTTTGAACGTTAATTTTGTAACCTGCTACATGGCTGAATTCTTCAATCAGCTCTAGTAGCTTTTGTGTGGACCTTTTAGGGTTTTCTGTATATAGTAACATGTCATCAGCATATAATGACACTTTTACCTCTTCTTTTCCAATTTGGATCCCTTTTATTTCTTTCTCTTGCCTGACTGCTGTGTCTAGGACTTCCAGGACTATGTTGAATAGGAGTGGTGATAGTGGGCATCCTTGTCTTGTCCCAGATTTTACTGGGAAGCTTTTGAGTTTTTCACCATTGAGTACTCTGCTGGCTGTAGGTTTGTCATATATAGCTTTTATTATGTTGAGATATGTTCCCTCTATACCCACTTTGGCGAGAGTTTTTATCATAAATGGGTGTTGAATTTTATCAAATGCTTTTTCTGCATCAATTGAGATGATCATGTGGTTTTTGTCCTTTCTCTTGTTGATGTGATGTATTAGACTGATTGATTTGCGTATATTGAACCAGCCTTGTGTCCCTGGGATGAACCCCACTTGGTCATGATGTATAATCTTTTTTATGTGTTGTTGGATTCTATTTGCTAAAATTTTGGTGAGGATTTTGGCGTCTATGTTCATCAGTGATATTGGCCTATAATTCTCTTTTTTTGTAGTTTCTTTGCCTGGTTTTGGTATCAGGGTGGTGGTGGCTTCATAGAATGAGTTTGGGAGTATTGAACTCAAAATGGATCAAAGACTTAAACATAAGACAAGATACAATAAACCTCCTAGAGGAAAACATAGGCAAAACATTATCTGACATACATCTCAAAAATTTTCTCCTAGAAGAAATAAAAGCAAGAATAAACAAATAGGACCTAACTTACAAGCTTCTGCACAGCAAGGGAAACCAGAAGTAAAAGAAGAAGACAACCTATGGAATGGGAGAAAATTTTTGCCAATGAAACCGACAAAGGTTTGATCTCCAGAATATATAAGCAGCCCATACGACTCAATAAGAAAAAAATAAACAACCCAATCCAAAAATGGGCAGAAGACCTAAACAAGCAATTCTCCAAGGAAGACATACAAATGATAAATAGGCACATGAAAAAATGCTCAATATCACTAATTATCAGAGAAATGCAAATCAAAACTACAATGAGGTATCACCTCACACCAGTCAGAATGGCCGTCATTCAAAAAACCACAAATGACAAATGCTGGAGAGGCTGTGGAGAAAGGGGAACCCTCCTACACTGCTGGCAGGAATGCAGTTTTGCGCAGGCACTATGGAAAACAATGTGGAGATTCCTCAAAAGACTAGGAATAGACTTACCATATGACCCAGGAATCCCACTCCTGGGCTTTTATCCAGAAGGAACCCTACTTCAGGATGACACCTGCACCCCAATGTTCATAGCAGCACTATTTACAGTAGCCAAAACATGGAAACCACCTAAATGTCCATCAACAGGTGACTGGATAAAGAAGAGGTGGTATATTTATACAATGGAATACTACTCAGCCATAAAAACCGACAACATAATGCCATTTGCAGCAAAATGTATGCTCCTGGAGAATGTCATTCTAAGTGAAGAAAGCCAGAAAGAGAAAGAAAAATATCATATGAGATCGCTCATATTTGGAATCTAAAAAACAAAACAAAAAATAACAAACAGAAACAAACAAACAAAAAAAAAAGAGCATAAATACAGGACATAAATAGACTCATAGACAGAGAGTAGAGACTTGTGGTTGCCATGGGGGTGGAGGGTGGGAAGGGGTAGACTGGGATTTCAAAATTGTAGAATAGATAAACAAGATTACACTGTATAGCACAGGGAAATATACACAAAATGTTATGATAAATCACAGAGAAAAAATGTGACAATGAGTGTGTATATATCCATGAATGACTGAAAAATTGTGCTGAACACTGGAATTTGACACAACATTGTAAAATGATTATAAATCAATAAAAAAATGTTAAAAAAAAAAAGAGTTACTTGGGTAGAATCAGTATCTGAAAAAAGATCAGAATTTTCTTTAAAAAGAATTTAAAATATGTTGTAATATTCATGAACAAGTTCATTAGATTTTTGTGTGCAAGCCTGAATTTTGCTCCAATCAACAGGTTTTGGAAAAGCCCTAAGAACTCTTTGATAAATTTGACTAGCAATTGTTTAAGCCTAATTATATAATAACTTAGTTAGCTGTTCTCCTAGTTGTACTTCTAAAGATCTTCCAGGATTTTTCCCTGTTAGTAGTTTTTATCCAATGTTGGGCCTGGCCTTTACTGGCAAGCTTATTAATTAGCTGATGTAGTTCAGAGAAACAAGGTTGATAATTCTGAATGACTATATTAAGTTCTTCAGCAAGTCTGTGAGATTCTTTAGTTACTTTGGGAAAAATTTTTGACCATGGTTTGCAACTCAGCTTCAGTCCAAGGAATCTAAGAAATTAAAGGTTTAGTCTTTGGATCTTCAGAAAGTTTAATTTTACAGGGGCAGATTCTGATAAGTTCAGAGGAAAAGTGAGTGGATAGAGTTTTAGAGAAAAGGGAAAGTTTGGTGAAAGAATTAGTATAGGGGATTGAGTGCATAGAAGAGGATTCGGCAGCACAGAAGGAAATGAGGAAGATGGTACTAGAGGCAAAGTCTGGCCATGAAGAGCCAAAGGAGAGAAACAAGATAGTGCCAGAGGTAGGACTTGAGACAAAGAAACCAAGGAAGAAGAGCCTGAGACTTTGGGAACCATTTTATCTTTCTTTAATTATTCATTTATCTCAGTTAATCATGATATCTTATTTTTTCAGAAGTAATTTAAAGCTTTTGATAATGTTTGGAAGCTTCAAGATACAAATTGAAATACATATACCATCCAATTCTGAAATTTTTGAGCAATTGTGGTCCAGTTCAGAGTTTAAGAAAATTAAGTTTGGGGATTTCAAAAGTTTCCCATAATGGCCATTGATATCCTAAATTGCCTTTGGTCAGCTCAATCCATTTAGAGATACACATAAGGAAGGGCTGCAGTTTTTAAACATGAAAGTGGCCAGAGTTGCTGTAGGGATCATGCGTTCACAGTAAATAAATAACTGCAATTCCATTTTTCAGAGGCTTTTCTTTAGAGTGAAAGTAAATTTTTCAAACAACTTACAACTTAAACAGCCAAATTCATACAGATTGTAAGTCTAAATACCACCCAACTTTAAGGAAACTGCGTAGTCCCAGAGGAGCCAAGTCAAAGGCTTTTTTTTTTTTTTTTCACAAAGAGTTTCCAGAGAATTGTTCTTTTTAAAATAATAGGCTAAAAGATGAAAAAGACAGTAGAGTTTCAGTGAAGCAGACCCTGTTCTTGAAGCAATTCAGTCTGCAACCATGACAAATCACGTGCAAACTCCTACATCACAAGTGAAAGAGAACATTTGTATAGAGGGGAAAAGGGACGTGGGAGGATTATAGTAAAAAGAGTTCATGGATTTTTATTGGCTAAGTACATGCCAGGAAATATGAGTCTTTCTCATTTGTATTGGACTCTGGTATCGTTGCAGGTTATGATAGCTGTCCCTTCTGTTCTCTTCACTCTATTTAATAGAGGTTTCTATTTATTAACATTTACACATAGTTTGGAAATTTTCCAGAACTTCAAAAATGTTCTTGTGCATTTTCACAGACATGATACACCAAAGCTGAACAATATCAATATTTTTTACCATAGAATAATTTTAAAGTTTTTAAATATGTTTTCATGAACCAGTAATTATTCATTTTTAATTTTTGTACAAAACTAAACAGTGTAAGCCATCATTTATTTTTACTGATTGATATTTTGGCTGTTACATGTACTTTTTAGTATGAAAATCTTTCTATGACTACTCTTTCATGTGTTGTTTGGTATATACAGCATTCTTGTTGGAAGTGGAATTCTGCATAATTATAAAATTACTGGAGCATAGTATATGCACATGTTAAGATTCAGCAAACACTAGACAAAAATTTCACATTTTTTAACAATTTACAATTTAATGGGGAAGATGTTATGGTTTCAGTTGCTTCAAATTGTAATAGAAAAGAACAAATCTGACACTGTATTAGATCTGTTCCTTTAGTTTTAACCACTGTGCATTATGTTCTAGGCTTAGCCTTACTAGCTCTGCACTCAAGTAAATATAACAAGGTTGCAGAATAGAGAATAGCATTTGTTTTGTTCGAGGTTTTGCAGGAGCACCATGACCTGGCCCAGATAGACAGCTGCAAGATAAAATAATTCATACAACAAGAAGTTTGCAACAACCAACCACACACCCTCCAATTTTTTTTGTATAAAAGAAGCCTGTATTCTGACTGGAGCAGGATGGTTCTCCAAGACATCGGTCTGCCATCCTCTTGGTCTGCTGGTTTTCCAAATAAAGTCATTATTCTTTGCCCCAACACCTCGTCTTCTGATTTATTGGCCTGTTGTGTGATGAGAAGAATGAGTTTGGACTCTGTGACAAATTATCATTAAAAACCACGTATGTAATCTTTTTAAAATTGGGCACTGATGTGGATATTTACTGAAATTTCAATGTTGTTTTAATTTACATTTTCCTTAACAACCTACTGTACAATTTTTCTTATGCATTTTAGATACTTTTGCTTTCTTCTTTTATGAACTATCAATCATCTTTTATCCTTTTACATTGAGTTTTCAGTCTTCCTTAAGTTTAAGAAGTCCTTTTTATATTCCACATAAATATTTATATTTATAAATGTAATATTGCAGTTTTTAGCTTTCTTTATTACTTGACCTTAAGAGATTTTGACTGGGTGGTATTAATTTTTGAGATGAATTGAAGGAGTTAGATATATATACAATATTGAGTTCTCTAAGTTATTAGAGTAACTTGACCATGATATATTAAACATTATATTTTTATTTATCACTGGACTTCTTTAATGAATATTCTATTAGGTACACATTTCATCAGTGAAAAAAATTATTAGGTTTATGTTATCTTGGACAATTTCCTTAAAGACTCTGACACTTCACTAATTTTATTATTTGTTTGTTTGTTTGTTTGTTTGTTTATTTTATTTATTTATTTATTTATTTATTTATTTATTTATTTATTTATTTATTTACCATTTTCATCTATGGTTTTATATTCCTGAAACTGCTTTGTTCTGATGAAATGAGATATATATGTAGTTTTTTCTTTCCCCTAAGGGTAATCAAATTTCCAACATAATTAGTAAAGTGTGTGCCTTTCTATAATGATGTTCAATGACATCACTATTGTATAAAAAGTTCAATATAACAAGTTATATTTTAGTTAGGTTGTCAGCTTCCATACACACACACACACACACACACACACCACAATTTAATTTGAATTTTAAATGAATTGCAATGTACCTACAAAGCAATATGGAAAGAATAGACATATTTATAAAATTAAGTTCTTCAATTACATTATTTTTCTTCAGGAATTCTTGCAAACAATTTCTAGATTACTTAGAGGTTATCATTTTATAGCTATTGTAAATAAGATTTAAAATATTCAGTTACCTGTCTTATCTCAATGTAATGAAATAAATTTCATATTGATTTTTTAATTCAAAAAAGAGATAAAATTTAAAACCTATTGATCATTCATATGTCTTCATTGGAGAATTGCTTGTTTAGGTCTTCCACCCACATTTGGAATGGATTATTTGTTTTTTCTCTTATTTTTGTGGAGAGGGGGCAAAGATGGCAGAGTAGAAGGATGCTCGTAGCTCATCCTCTCCTACAAATACACCAAAACTCACATCCACAAACTCATACGGCCAACCAGAGCACCTGCTGAATTCTGAGAGATCATTGTCCTCTAAAAAGATATGAATCTGGTAGGAGAAAAGGAGTAAAGAAAGAACAAAAAGCAAAACAGTGCAGAACTGGTCCAGTGGAGAGGGAGCAGCAAAGGAGGAATAGCACTCATTTGCTGAATCTCCCCCTGTCCAATGGAGAGGTCAGTGGGATGGAGGTGGAACCTCTCAGGCTCAGATCTGGATGGAGCAGACCTTGACCAACAGAACTAAGTTAAATGGGCATAGAAGTTCTACACAGTTCCCAGCCCTAGATGCAAAGTGACAGGTGGGGGACAGGACAGGCTGCCCAAGCCAGGTGGAGGACTGGGGCAGCTGCACAGAGGCAACCAGAGGACTTCAAGGTGCTGTGTGCCATGGATGAGTGGGTACACAGGGCAAAACAACCTGGTCCCTCCAAAAAATACAAAAAGAAAAACAAAACACAGCTGATGTGCCCTGGGAGGAAGGGTGCCATGTCCCCACCTATGAAAATCCGCCAAAGGCTTTTGGAAGAATAGAGGAGGGGCTCAGCCACAGCTGCCATATCCTCTGGCACTTAGCACCCAGGCTGCGATGGGGATGAAACCTGAAACTATACCTAAGGGCTTAGCAGCCTCAAAGGCCAATAGAGACTTGCTTGCAGCCTGAGGCAGATATGATCTTTCTGTCCTGATACCTCAGATATCTCATGCATCCAAGACAAACAAGGAGCTGAGTTTTCACAGAGAGCAGGGACAGGGCTGTTCCACCTTATTCCATGAGCCTGCCTATGAAGTTCAGACATGGGGTGGAGCAAGCAGCACTAAGGGCAGGGGGGCTAGTGGTGCTGGGAGAGGGTGGGTGGCCACCCACCTACCTGGCAGGAGTGCAGCACCAGACCACAGTGCTGGGAGGGGGTGATATACACCAACCTAACTCGCCCAAGTGCAGCATCTTACTGAGGCACAGGGAGCGGGAGTGACCCATCCACCCACCGTGTAAGAGCTCAGCACATGACCACAGTGTTGGGAGGGGGTGTGATCTGCTTGCTGACAGAAACTTGGAGTAGCACAGATGAGTAATGCCAATGGAGGGCCCCTGGAAAGAGCAAGCTGAGTTTGCAAAACAGGGTGAAGAGAGAAAGACCCCTAGATAAAATCATTAAGAGTGCACAGTCTCCACAAGAACACATCCCACTTTTTTTAATCTTTTTTTGTATGTTTTATTTTCTACTACGTTTTTAATTTTCAATCATTAAGAGTGGGAAAGGGAAGCAAGAAAATACTTTTCTCTTTTTTCATTTTAAAAAATTTTGTTCTTCATAGGATGAGTTTGAGTTTATATTACTCTATGTTTAATACAAACAGTTATAGTAATTGGCTAATAGATTTACAAAAAAAGGGTAAGCACAAGCCAAAAACTTACAAGTGAGTCACAAAGTGTAAATAAAATCCAAGATAACACAAAGGAAAGTTACCAAACCACAAAAGGAAGAAGAAAGGAACAAAGAGGTAACACTAAATCAATCACAAAAATAAGTTCAAAATGGCAATAAACGCACATCTATCATTAATTACTGTAGATGTTAGTGGACTAAATGCTCCAGTCAAAAGACATAGAGTGGCAGACTGGAGACTAAAGCAAGAACCTTCAGTATGCTGCATACAAGAGACCCACATTTGGGAGAATAATTCATATAGATTGAGAATGAAAGGATGGAAAAGGATATTCCATGCAAATGGAGAAGCCAAAAAAGCAGGTGCAGCAGTACTGATTTCAGACAAAACAGACTTTAAAACAAAGGCCATAAAGAAAGATAAACAAGGACACTTTATAATAATTAAAAGAGTAATACAAGATGAGGATATTACACTCATTAATATATATGCATCCAATTTAAGAGCACCTAAGTACATAAAATAATTACTAACAGAGATAAAGGGGGAAATTGATGGGGATAAAAGCATTTTCAGAGATTGTAACACCACATTAATATCACTAGATAGTTCTTCCAGACAGAAAATAAAGAAGGCAACAGATAAATTGCATGATACAATAGAAAAATTAGATTTGTTGGATGTTTTCCAAGCATTACACACCCCCAAAACAGGTTATAGATTCCTTTGAAGTACACATGGAACATTTTCAAGGATTGATCATGTATCTGGGCAGAAAAGAAGCCTCAACAATTTTAAGAGGATAGAAATTATTTCAAGCATCTTTACTGACTACAATGCCATGAAACTAGAAAACAACAGAGAAACAAAGGATGAAAAAAGGAAAGCATGGAGACTAAATAACATGATATTAAAAAACCAATGGGTCAATAAGGAAATCAAAGTTAAATTAAAAATTGCCTTGAGACAAATAAAAATGAGAGCACAAACACACAAATTTTATGGGATGCAGCAAAGACAGTGCTAAGACAGAAATTTATAGCAATACAGGCCTTTCTGAAAAGAAAAAAAAAAAAAACTCAAATAAACAATCTAACCCATCAGGTAAAAGAAACAGTAAAAGAAGAGCAAAAAAACCCACAAAAGGAGAAGGGCGAGGAAGGCCAAGATGGTGGAGTAGAAGGATGCTCGTAGCTCACCATCTCCCACAAATGCACCAAGACTCACATCCACAGACACACTCAGCCAACCAAGGCACCTGTGGAACTCCAACAGAACATCGTCCTCTTCAAAAGATACAGACACCAAAAATCTGGTAAGAGAAAAGGAAAAAAGAAAGAAGAAAAGGTAAAACACAGCAGGATGGTTCCCATGGGGAGGGAGCAGCAAAGAGGACTGGCACTCTCTCACTGGGTCTTCCCTCTCCAATCAAGAAGCCAGTGGGTTGGAGGGGGATCCTCTGAGGCTTGGATTTTACACAGCAGCCCTTGACTGACAGAACTAAGTTAAACGGGCATAGAGGGTCCCCATGACACCCAGCCTGAGACGCGGGCTGGCAGCTGGGAGAACAGTCAGGCTGCACAAGATGGGTGGAGGATGGGGACTGCTGCACTGAGGCAGCCCTGGGGGACTGCCGGGGGCTGCACACTGTGGCTGTGGGTGCACAGGACAGAACAACCTGGACCCTCCATAAAACAACACGGCTGATGTGCCCTGTGGGAAAAGGTGCATAACTCCATCTCTGAAACCCACAGAAAGCTTCCAGGTGAAAAGAGGCAGGGCTCAGCCACAGCCACCATATCTTTCAGCACTTAGCACCCAGGTTGGGGCACGGGCAAAATCTACATTCGCACCTAAGGGCTTAGCAGCCTTAAAGTCCAGACTGAAACTTGTCTACAGCCCAAGATAGATAAGATTCTTCCATCCTGGTACCTCAGAGAACTTGCTCCGCCAAGACAAAAAGGGAGCTGGGTTTTGGCCCGTAGCAGGGACAGGGCTGTTCCTTGGTCTTCCCTGAGCATGCCTGCAGAGCGCTGACCCAAGGTAGAGTGTGTAGCTGCACAGAGCAGTGGAATGAATGGCAGCGGGAGAGGGTGGGCGGCCCCCAGCCTTGCGGGCAGGAATGCAGACCCTGAGCATGGTGCTGGGAGGGGGCGCGACCCGCCCTCCTACCTGGGCAGTCTGCAACATCTGATTGCAGCAGCGGGAAGGGCAGTGACCCGCCCACCAACAGCAAAGGAGAGTTGCACCTGACTCAGTGTTGGGAGGAGGCGCTATCTGCTTGCCATCAGGCACTGGGAGCAGCACAGAAGAGGGCGCCAATGGAGGGCCTCTGGAAACAGCAAGCTGAGCTTCCAAAACAGGACAAAGATAGAAAGACTTCTTATTAAAAGCACAGTCTCCAGGAGAACACCAACACCCCCTCTTTTATTTTTAAATCTGTTTTTACCTGTTCTATTTTCTATTACCCTTTTAATTTTTACTTCTTAAACAATTATATAAACCCCCAGTTTTAATCTCTTTAAATTTAAAAAAATATTTTTATTATTATTTTTAAAAATTCTGCTTCAAAATGCTCTTCTATTATTCATTATACATTGTTTTCAAAACTTTTTTTCTCCTTTCTTTTAAAATTCTCTCTCTCTCTTTCTTTTTTTTTCTTCTTTTCTAGGTTTTATTACTACATAGGCATTAGGTAGATAAACTCCTTAAGGACCAAAATAAATAGCTCATACTCCATAAATCACATTGCCAGAGAGGTATGAGCAAGATGAAGAAGCAGAGAAACTATTCCCAATTAAAAGAATAAGAGAAATCCCCTGAAAGAATGATCAATGAAATAGACATTGATAGCCTACTAGATCAAGATTTCAAAAAAGGAGTAATCAAAGTACTGAAGGAACTTAAAGATATACTGTTTAGAGATATAAAATACATCAAAAATGAAATTAAAGCTATAAAGAAGAACCAAGTAGAATTGGTAAACTCAGTGGCTGACATAAGGAATGATCTAAAGGCTATTCAAAGCAGACTAGATAATGCAGAGGAACAAATTACTGACCTAGAAGACAGCACAATAGAAAGCACCCAATCAGAACAGCTACAAGATAAACAAATAAAAAAATGAAAATAGCATAAGGGAAATACGTGATAGTATAAAGCATGCCAATCTTCGCATAATAGAGATCCAAGAAAAGGAAGAAAGATCAAAGGGGATTGAAAAGGGTTTTGAAGAAATCATGACTGAAAACTTCCCAAACTTAAAGAAGGAATCAGATAACCAAGTACAGGAAGCTCAGAGGGTCCCAAACAGGAAGAACCCAAATAGACCCACACAAAGATATATCACAATCAAGATGGACACAGTCAGAGATAAATGATCCAAAAAGCAGCAAGAGAAAAGCAAAGAGTAAGTTACAAGGGAATCCCCATGAGGCTCTCAGCTGAATTCTCTACAAAAACACTACAGGTCAGAAGGGAGTGGTAACATATATTCAAAGTCCTGAATGAGAAAAAAAAAAAAAAGATGCAGCCTAGGATACTTTATACAGCAAGGCTATCCTTTAGGGTAGAAAGACACATAAAGAATTTCACAGACAAGAAAAAGCTACAAGAGTTTATCAACACTAAACCCATGCTAAAAGAAATATTGAAAGGTCTACTCTAAATAGAAAAGCAGCAGGATGCTACAGAAATGAGAAACCCACAACTGGAAATGTGATATTTCATGAATTACAAATAAAATAAACATGAAATTATAAAAGAAGACATACAAATCACTGAGAGTGGGAGAGGGAGGCAGGGAAATATAGAATATTTTTTTTCTTTCTTTTGTTAAATTTTTTGTCCTCAGTAGAATGGGTTTGAGATCATGTTACTATCAGTTTAATAAAAACAGTTATAGTAATTGGTTAATAGACTTACAGAAAAGCATAACCACAAGCCAAAAACCCACAAGGAAGTCATAAATAAAATCCATGATAACACAAAGGAAAGTTACCAAACCATAAAATGAAGAAGAAAGGAACAAAGAGGAAATTCCAAATCAACTTCAAAGAGAAGTTCAAAATGGCAATAAACACACTTCATTAATTACTTTAAATGTTAATGGACTAAATGCTCCATTCACAAGACATAGAGTGGCAGACTGGATAATAAAGTAAGAAACTTCAAAATGCTGCATACAAGAGACCCACTTTAGGGAGAAGGACACATATAGATTGAGAGTGAAAGGATGGAAAAGGATATTCCATGCAAATGGAAAAGCCAAAAAAAAAAAAGCAGGTGTTGCAGTAATGATTTCAGACAAAATAGACTTTAAAACAAAGGCCATAAAAAAAGAAAAAGAAGGACATTTTATAATGATTAAAGGAGTGACACAAGATGAGGATATTGCACTCATTAATATATATGCACCCAATAAAAGAGCACCTAAGTACATAGAATTATTACTAACAGAGATAAAGGGGGATACAGATGGGAATACAATCATAGTTGGAGATTTTAAAACCACATTAACATCACTAGACAGTTCTTTGAGACAGAAAATAAGTAAGACAACTGAGAAATTAAATAATACAAAAGAAATATTAGAATTGGTGGATATTTTCAGAGTGTTACACACCCAAAAATTAGGATATATATTCTTTTCAAGTGCACATGGAACATTTTCTAGGATTGATCATGTACTTGGGCACAAAAGAAACCTCAGCAATTTTAAGAAGATAGAAATTATTTCAAACATCTTTACTGACCACAATGCCATGAAACTACAAATCAACAATAGAGAAACAAAGGAGAAAAAAAGAAAAGCATGGAGATTAAACATTATGTTATTAAAAAAAAAATGGGTCAATGAGGAATTCAAGGCTGAAATTAAAAAATACCTTGAGACAAATGACAATGTAAGCACAACAACACAAAATTTATGGGACACAGCAAAAGCAGGGCTAAGAGGGAAGTTTATAGCGATACAGGCCTTTTTCAAAAAAGAAGAACAATCTCAAATAAACAATTTAACCCACCAGCTGAATGAACTAGTAAAAGAAGAACAAAAATCCCCAAAACGCAGCAGGAGGAAGGAAATTATAAAGATTAGAGAGGAAATAAATTAAATACAGGTTAAAAAGATTATAGAAAAAATCGACCAAACCAAAAGCTGTTTTTTTTTTCTTGAAAAAGTAAATAAAATCGACAAACCTCTGGCCAAACTCACAAAGAAGAAAAAAGAGAGAGCATAAGTTAGCAAAATAAGAAAAGAAAATGGAGAAATTACAACAAATAAAATAGAAATACAGAATATCATACAAGAATATTATGAAAAACTATATGGAACCAAACTGGATAACCGAGAGGAGATGGACAAGTTTCTGGAAATATTCTGTCCACCAAGAATGAATCAAGAAGAAACTGACCACTCAAACAAACCAATCACTAGAAATGAAATGGAAATAGCAATAAAAAAAATCTCCCTACAAATAAAAGTCCAGGACCAGACGGCTTCATTGGGAAATTCTGCCAAACGTACAAGGAAGAACTCATACCAATACTTCGCAAATTCTTCCAGAAGACTGAAAAGGAGGGAATACTCCCAAACTCATTTTATGAAACCACCATCACCCTGACACCAAAACCAGGCAAAGACACTATCAAAAAAGAGAATTGCAGACCAATATCTCTGATGAACATAAATGCCAAAATCCTCACCAAAATATTAGCAAATACAATCCAACAGAACATAAAAAAGATTATACAAGATGACCAAGTGGGGTTCATCCTAGGAACATAAGGGTGGTTCAACATACACAAATCAATCACTTCAACAAGAGAAAGTACAAAAACCATATGATCATCTCAATAGATGCAGAAAAAGCATTTGATAAAACTCAACACCCATTTATGATAAAAGCTCTCACCTAAGTGGGCATAGAGGGACCATACCTCAATATAATAAAAGGTATATATGACAAACCTACAGCCAGCATAGTACTCAATGGTGAAAAATTCAAAAACTTCCCAGTAAAATCTGGGACAAGACAAGGATGCTCACTATCACCACTCCTATTCAACATAGTCTTGGAAGTCCTAGACACAACAATCAAGCAAGAGAGAGAAATAAAAGGGCTCCAAATTGGAAAAGAAGAGGTAAAAATATCACTATATGCTGATGACATGTTACTATCTATTGAAAACCCTAAAAGGTCCACATAAAAACTACTAGAGCTGAACGAAGAATTCAGCAAGGTAGCAGGTTACAAAATTAACGTTCAAAAATCAGTTGCATTTCTTTACACTAATGATGAATCAACAGAAAAAGAAAGTAAAGAATCAATCCCCTTTAAAATAGCACCCAAAGTAATAAAATATCCGGGAATAAATGTAACCAAGGAGATGAAAGAATTATACACAGAAAACTATAAACCATTGATGAAGGAAATTAAAGAAGACTTTAAAAAATGGAAAGATATCCCATGCTCCTGGATTGGAAGAATCAATATTTTTAAAATGGTCACACTGACCAAGGCAATCTACAGATTTAATGCAATCCCTATCAAATTACCCAGGACATAATTCACAGAACTAGAACATCATAATGAAATTTATATGGAACCACAAAGGACATAGAATTGCCAAAGCATTACTGAAGAAAAAAAGAGTCTGGAGGAATAACTCTCCCAGACTTCAAACAATACTATAGAGCTACAGTCATCAAGACAGCATGGTATTGGTACAAAAACAGACATATAGAATGATAGAACAGAATAGAGAGCCCAGAAATGAACCCACAAACTTTTGGTCAACTAATCTTTGACAAAGGAGGCAAGAATATACAATGGAACAAAGACAGTCTCTTCAGCAAATGGTGTTGGGAGAACTGGACAGCAGCATGTAAAGCAATGAAGCTAGAACACTCCCTTATACCATACACAAAAATCAACTCAAAATGGATCAAATACTTAAACGTAACACAAGACAAAATAAATCTGCTAGAAAAAATATTGACAAAACAGTATCTGACACACATCTCAAAAATGTTCTCCTAGAGCAGTGTACCCAAGGAATAGAAATAAAAGCAAGAATAAACAAATGAGACCTAATTAACCTTACAAGATTTTGCACAGCAAAGGAAACCATAAGCAAAACAAAATGACAACAGACATAAATGGGAAAACATTTTTACTAATGATGGAACCGACAAAGGCTTGATCTCCAGAATATATAAGGAGCTCAAATGACATGATAAGAAAAAAACAAACAACCCAACCCAGTAATGTGCAGAAGACCTAAACAAGCAATTTTCCAAGGAAGACATACAAATGATCAATAGGCCCATGAAAAATGCTCAGTATCACTAATTATTAGAGAAATGCAAATCAAGACTACAATGAGGTATCACCTCATACCAATCAAAAGAAAAGCCAGCATTCAGAAGTCCACAAATGACAAATGCTGGAGAGGCTGTGGAGAAAAGGGAACCCTCCTACATTGCTGGGTGGAATGCAATTTGGTGTAGCCAATGTGGAAAACATTATGGAGATTCCTCAAAAGGCTAGGAATAAAATTACCATAGGATCTAGTAATCCTGCTCATGGGCATATATCCAGAAGGAACCGTACTTCAAAAAGACACCTGCAACCCAATGTTTATAACAGCACTATTTACAATAGCCAAGACATGGAAACCGCTTAAATGTCAATCGACAGATTACTGGATAAAGAAGAGGTGGTATATTTATACAATGGAATACTTTTCAGTCATAAAAGTGACAACCCAATGTCATTTACAGCAACATGGATGTCCCTGGAGAATGTCATTCTAAGTGAAGTAAGCCAGAAAGAGAAAGAAAAATACCATATGTGATCGCTCATATGTCGAATCTAAAATAAAAGGACATAAATGCAAAGCAGAAATAGACTCATAGACACAGAATACAAACTTGTGGTTGCCAAGGGGGAAAGGTGTTGGAAAGACCAGAGTGGGATGGAATCCCACTTATATATGGAATCTAAATAAACAAAAAAAAAGAACAAACATATATATATAAAAGAAACAAACTCACAGACGTAGAATACAAATTTGTCATTACCAGGGGAGATAAAGTTGGAAAAGGATAAACTGGGAGTTTGAGATTTGCAGATACTGACTGATATATATAAAATAGATAAACAAATTTATATTGTAAAGCACAGGGAAATGTATTCAACATCTTGTAGTAGCTTACATTGAAAAATAATATGAAAATTAATATGTATATATTCATGTATGATTGAAGCATTGTGCTATACACCAGAAATTGACATAACATTGTAAATTAACTATATTTCAATGAAAAAAATTAAAAAGTAAAAAAATTGAAAACCTATCTTATTAATTTCTTTAATTTATATATAGAGTTTCTTACATTTTCCAAGTAGAAATTTATATAATTCTTTAGTATTAACAGTTTATTTCTATTTTTAAAATTGTATTATCATTTTTACTTTGTCAGTGCATTATTGAGTAAAAGTTATAATGAGATATTATTTTCTTATGCTTGATTTTTAAATTAATTATCTTAATATTTTCCAGTGTCTTCTGTGATTCAGGGTTTCTGAAGCTCTTTTCATTAGGCTAAGGGAACTTGTTTCCGTTTTTACAAGTGTTTATCATAAAAAGACATTGAGTTTTACCAAATGCTTTTTTCTCTATCTATTGATACAATATATTAAATGATTTATTTTTCTTTTAGACTCTTAATATGATCTTAACATTATTTTCTAGCATTAACTAATCTATTTGTGATTATTTTTATTAATGCATTAATTTGTTTTATTAATTTTTAAAAAGGATATATCATTGCTTCTAAGCTTTTAAGTCAGATATATTATAAATTTTATTTCTTGTGCTATACCAGTTTGATTTTATGTGAAATAAAATGTAGAATGTTGTTGTGGTGTCTATATAAATCTATTACTAAGATCTCCTACATCATTGAGGAAAATTGGTTGATAATACTAGTTAAATGTTTCTGGATCCACCACAGGGTACACACAAAGAACACATTTAGCTGAGTGTTCCCAGAAACAAACAAGCAAGCAAACAAACAAAAAACCCTGACAACAGTGTACAAGTGGAGGCCCATTTATGTCAAAATAGGCACTGCTCCAATAGGAGAGTTTAGCCCTTACTTTGGCTGAAGATTACTGAGAGCTGTACTGTTATCTAAGCCTCACTCAAACTTCCTTTCATATCTTCTCTTCTCAGGTTTCAGACCAGCATCATGATCTGAAGGCTTTTCCTACCTTTTTCCACCTCTTTCATACTACCAGGTATTTCTTCCATAAATTCCTCACACATCTAATCATCCCTTAGCGTCTGCTTCTTGGACCAAAAACTGACACTGGTGGCAACTTTTCATTACAAGTAACAAACAGATTAGAGCTAAACTTTTTTCAAGTACCATTTGGTGATGAATTTTCCAAACTTTACCAACATCTCAGAGCCAAGAACCTTGATGAGGAAATGTGGTTTTACCAGACTTTTGTCTTATGATTTCAGATAAACTGCAATTAACTCATAAATTTATGAACAAAAAAAAAAAGTTATAAGCTTATGATGAATAAATTTAGCACTCTATCTCTTTGTGCTTATATATATGTATGTGTGTGTGTGTGTATGTTTGTGTGTGTGTGTAAAATCTGTGTATATTTAATAGTCATGGTAAAAACCCTTTATATGTTAGGGTTGATAGATTTTATTGTACAAGCTTTATAATGGCATGTTTTAATTAATATTTATAAAATCTTTACCCCTTTTCAGATCAATAATCTATGACACAGAGAGTTAATAATTTGCTTTTGGTCATGGTGCTGTTCAATGGTAAAGGAGATTTGACCTGGGTTGTCTGGCTCCAGGGATTATTCTATTTAACAAAGTAATTTAGTGCTTCCTTTGAGTTAAATGTAAGTAAGGACAAGTTTTGTCAAGAAGAGTATTCCGTATTATTTTATCTTGATCTTTTAGCAATTTTCACTCCAGAAAAATATTCAAAGTTAGGATCAAAACTTTTCACCATGCAATATAAATCAAGCTTATTAATATTGATTCTACCTATCCCATATTTGAATGTATGTTACCTACATAATTGTTGACAAATAAAAAGCATTTTATAAAAATTTAAGTGCAAATTCTTCTTAGCTTTCTTACAACATCATTACCATTTCACCTTAACACTGATTCAGTAACCTTCAGGTCATAGCAATATAGGCCAGACATCTTCAAATATACTGCATTATATTAGGTTAGATTCTATTTATAATTCTCTTAAAGGTGTTAAATATGAAGCAGGATAGTAAACACACATAAGAAGAGTTTTTTTTTCCCTGTATTGTATATTCTGACATAAAATTAGGACTGTAGTTGAGGACTATTTTCTTTATTCCTTCACCAGATTCTTAATATTCATTGACTTAATCAATATATTGTAAGTAATGAGATAGGAACTAAGATAAACTCTGCAAATGTGAAAACATTTTTTTAAGCAGTTTATTGGAAACATTCTTGAAATGATAATAATTCTGTCCTCAAATTTTAAATCTTGCTTATTTTCTTTGTTTATAAAAGGATTATTTTCTTTTCCAGTTGTCCTCAATCATTCTTTCTGAGCTCATTTTTTACCACTCTTTCCACTTGTGGAAAAGCAACAAAAATGTGTGAATTTTTTCACAAAATTTTGTTTTTCAGAATGACTTTCTCCATCATTGCTATCTGAGTCAGATTACACAGATGTTTTTCCTTTTGGGCCCTAATGAAATGTCAGAAACATCAAAATATTAAACAAATAGTAATTTTTAATTGAAGCTTCAGTTTTCACGAATAATTTCTTTAACCCTGTCATCACTAGGAACAACATGCCTTTTGAATTTTTG
The DNA here is from genome assembly GCF_009834535.1 of Camelus ferus. Lineage (NCBI taxonomy): Eukaryota > Metazoa > Chordata > Mammalia > Artiodactyla > Camelidae > Camelus > Camelus ferus. Next base: position 61,278,861 of record NC_045709.1, read on the forward strand.
GTAAAATTGTATTTTGTGAAAAGTGCCTAGGGACCATAAAATTCAAAGAATTCCTTAAGATGTGCCTGAATGCCAAGGAAGTTGATCACTTTATGTCTACAGAGCCTTCTGGCTTCTGCTTACATGTGTAATGCTGTGAGGTTTTATACAGGGCTTCTCAAAATTAATTATACATCAAAATAATCTGAGAATCTTAATAAAAGGTAAATCTGATTTGGTAATTTGGGTGACACTTAATAATTTGCATGTCTAACAAGATTATATGATGCTGCTGTCTCTGAGTTATACTTTGAATAGCAATATTGCCAAGTACCGCAATAACCTTTTTATTAGATTTAATCTTTTATTTTCACAAAAAGTCCATATATAATACGTACACAATCTATAAACGTGGTAGACTTTTTAAACTTCTAAAGAAAGACTGAGAAGAGTTTTAAGTTGAAATCCTGTAAACTATTTCAAATGAAGCAGCAGAGCTCATCACCTTTTAAGTACACTTGGCTCACCCCTCTAATGAGAAGATTGACTAGCTTTTTACCCTGTGTAATGCTAGACTCTTCATTTAGTCAGCTCTTCTCTATAGCTCTCTACTTTTCCCTCTTTATTTTTTACTTTGCCATGGGTTGACCTTATTTGTATAGGGACTTACCCATTCAAGAGTATACAGCAATACACTCCTAAAGAAATTTTCTCTCAAAAGGGAAATTCTGGTACCAGTTATCAAGAAAATGATTGTTACCTCATTATGCAATATATGTAACATAAAAGCATAGGCTATGAAGGTCTGTATAATACTGAATGCATTTAATATTCCTCAAAGATTTATTGAAAAATAATCTAGTAATTCAAATCATTTGAAACAAAAAAAGATTTTTCTATTAAAGTTAACTTTCATCTTGGCATGGAAATATCTAAATAAAAGATACTTTACTTTTTATTGAAATATTTTCAGCTACATATCTCTGGAAAAATAAAGAGCCATGTCTTATGATAAATAATAATAATTTTTAATGTATTTTTTTATTTAATCCATACAGAGTAAGAATTTCAAGGACATTAGAATAAGCATTTCTGTGAATGTGCAGAAAGTTTCTCCACAATCAACTTATTGCTAAAGTAATAAAAATGATCTATTGATTTTCTATGAAAAACCATTTAGTATGTAGAGAAGGACAAATTCTCCTTCACGCCATTGTTCTTTCTTTTTTTGTCCTTTCCTCACTGAAGAGTGGTAGATCTCTTTCCCTCTAACTCCACACTCTCTCTGCTTTCTGATAAGAATAAATAGATCTTCCTTTAGTTTTATGACAGTCTGATCCACTTTAGCTTTATGACTGTCTGATCCACTTCTGTTATACCCACAGTTGCACCACACATTTTTTATTCACTTAAAGGAAGTATATAGACACACTTTTATGTTCAAAGAAGCACTTATCTTTAAAATTCTTCACTTATTGATAAATTATTTGCTATGTCAAGAATATTTTTCTACAAAAAGAAAAATAAGTTGAAATTGGAAGCCAATATCAGAAAAAGAGGTTGATTAAATAGAAATGACCTGATTATTTAACTAGAAATAAACTTCCTGCTATAAGGAAAAAAAAAAATCAGTGTGATACATTAGTGATATTAGAAGAGGGAAAACTTTTCCTGCTAGAACCCATCAAATTTTGATAATAATGTTCCCAAACCACACATCAAGTATTTCTTTACCTACTCTTAAACTGTCTCTAGATTCACTAAACTAAAAGATGTAAAATATTTTCATTTGCTGACAGAGGAATTATTCTCCTATATATCTTTCTTCCAGATTTTTTTTTTGTGGTCTAGTAGTTTCAGTTTAGTAAATCTTATAGAGACAAATAAAAAGTTACAAAAGGGGATATATCTTAACCCTCAAAGATAACCCTTGAATGATGAATATTCCTAAATATGAAATATGAGTGTGAAATACATTATTAGGAATGAAATAGAATATTTTTAACAAAGTATTTTATGAATTTTAAAGGTGATAAATTAACCATAAAAATAAATCAATTTAAACTAATGATATGATATAGGCAGGGTCATGGGAGAGGTCATAATATTTTAACTGGACCAAAGGATTATGTGGTGAGATCTCTGAAAGTGCACAGAGTGTTAGTTAGCAAAACTTGTATGATAGTGGTTACTGTATATAAAGAAAATTTAAGTTGCTGGCTGCATATAATGTATGTATTTGTATGTATGTGTTAAAGGTTTTTGGAGAAGTGAATTTATATTGGAACAATGCAAGTATGAAACACAGGATATTAGGTATACACACTACTTTTATTATTATTATTTATTGAAATACTATTTTAAAATTTGTTCATAATTTTACTCTATATGTAAATTAATGCTGTTATTTATCCATGTAAACCTCTTACACACATTTATTTTATTTCCTTAAAATAAAACCATATATAAGTTATATTTAGGTACAATTTTAATTTTTCTTATGTTAATAAAAATTTTATATTCTATGTTTTAATTATCATCATGTCAATTATATTTTTCACTATATTACATTTTGCTTCCCATAACCGCTACAAAGTAATCTGTTTTCTTCCTCATTACTGTATTTTTCTTCCTCATAGTACTGTGTGTATTATAAAAATAATGTAATCTAATTACATGACTCAGTGGTAACAGACAATAAAGATTCGCTTAAAACTTGCATTGTCATTCATGAATATATCATTAAAACATGACTATTTGAGATAAAAATTAAGTAATTCAATCCTTTGTACAATTATTTAGTATTCCATGGTAAGAATGTTCTATAATTTCATTCTTTTCACTATTGATTGGCATTTAAATAATTTGAAGTTTATTTTTCTCTCTCAAAAGTTTTATAATGAATTTTCTTGTAGCATGCCCTGGGTATAAGTATGTGTTTGCGCTGTGTGTGTGTATTAGATTTCCAGAAGCGAGAGAAGTTGAGCAAATATTGGGTTACTTGTTACTTCACAAATATTAAAAATATATTTCAACATGTTTGTTGAAGCTCACATCTTTGGGCATTCAGTGAGAGTGAACTTTTGCATACATCTATTCTAGTATTTAAAATTCTTACACACTGAATCATTCTAATTTGAGTCAATGCAGCAAAAGCAATTCTAGGAGGGAAGTTTATAGCATACAAGTCTTCCTCGAGAAAAAAGAAAAATCTCAAATAATCTAATCTATCAATGAAAAAAATTAGAAAAAGAAAAACAACCAACACCCAATGTCAACAAAAGAAGGAAATAATAAAAATCAGAGAGAAAATAACTAAAATAGAGGTCAAAAGCACAATAGAAAAAGATCAATGAAACCAAGAGTTTGTTTTTTGAGAAGAAAAGCAAAATTGATAAACATTTAGCTAGGCCCGCCAAGAAGAAAACAGAGAGGATCCAAATAAACAAAATAAGAAAAGAAAAAGAAATAATAACTAATACCACAGAGATACAAAAATCATAAGAGAATACTATGATCAATTATATGACAGCAAATTGGACAGCCTACAAAAAACAACAAATTTCTAGACACACACAACCTGCCAAGACTGAATTAAATAAACAGACAATTTGAACAAACTATTCACTAGTAGTAAAACTGAATTTGTAATAAAAAGAATAATGCTCAGCAATAAGTCCAAGACTGGACAACTTCCCAGAGGAATTCTATCAAACAAATAAAGAACTAATATTTATTTTTCTCAAACTATCCCAAATATTGAAGAAGACAGAAGACTCCCAAATTCACTCTATGAGGCCACCATTACCCTGATGCCAAAACCAGACACTACGAAGACACTACAAAAAAAAAAAGTTTATATCTTTGATAAATATAGATGGATAAATTCTCAATAAAATATTAGCAAACCAAATTTAACATTATATAAAAGGGAACTTGAACCATGATCAAGTTAGATTTATTCTGAAGACACAAGAATAGCTCATTTTTGTATGTGTGTGCTGAATAATATTTCCTTATCTGGATGTATCCCAGTTTTCTTTGTATAGTCACCCAGTGAAGGTCATCTTGGTTGTTTTCAAATTTTGGCAAATATGAATGAAGTTGCTATAAACAACGATGTGCAGGTTTTTGTGTGGATATTACATTTCAATTCCTTTGTGTAAATTGGAGGAATGTGATTGCTAGATCAAATGGAAAGAGTATGTTTAATTTTGTAAGAAACTGCTAAACTGTCTTCCAAAGTGGCTGTGTCATTTTACATTACCATCATCAACAAATGAAAAATTCAGCTGCTACAAATCCTTGCCAGGACTTGGCGCTGTCAACCTTCCAGAATTTGGCCATTCTAATAGGTGTGTAATGCTATTTAATTGCTGTTTTAATTTGCATTTCCCCAGTGACATGGTGTGAAACAGCATTCACTATGCTTAGTTTTTAATCCATTTATCATCTTTTGCAAGAATTTTATTAAGTTTTTTGATCCATATTTTAATTAGGTTGTTTTCTTATTATTGTTTTTAAGAATTATTTGTATATTTTGGGTGAGTCCTCTATCAGAAGTGTCTTTTGCAAGTATTTTCTCTCAGTCTGTGACTTGTCTTCTCATTCTCTTGACATTGTTTTTCACAATGAACTTAGTGAACTCCAGCTTATCAGTTATTTTATTCTTGTATTGTACCTTTTGTGTTGTATCTAAAAAGTGATCATTATACCCAAGGTCATCTAGGTTTTCTTATATTATCTTATAGGAGATTTATGTTGCATTTTATACTTTGTCCTATAATATATTTTGAGTTTATTTCTGTGAAAGGAAAGTGATTGGATTTTGTATGGGAACCTTGTATCATATAGTCATAAAATAATTGTTTATTACTTCCATAAGATTTTCTATAAATTTTTTTCAAAATTTCTATGTATATACTGATGTCATCTGCAAAGACAATTTCATGTCTTACTTTCCAATATGTATTTTTTTTTAATTCCATTTCTTGTCTTACTGCCTTAGTACTGTAAACAAAATGTTGAAAAGCATTTGTAAAAGGTACTTCCTTGCCTTGTTCTTGATCTTAGTAGTGACAATTTTATTTTCTAACCATTAAGTATTGCATTAGCTGTACATGTTTTGTAGATACTCTTGATAAAACTGAGGAAATTTCCCTTGATTCCTAGATAATAGTTTTTGTTATAAATTTGTTGCATTTTGCCAAATGCTTTTTCTGCATCTATTGATATGATCATAAGATTTTTTTTCTTCTTTAGTATGCTGTTGTGATGGATTACTTTAATTGATTTTTTTAGTATTAAACCAGACTTGTGAACCTGGGACAAAGTTCACTTGGTTGTAGTACATAATTTTTTTAATAAATTATTGGATTCAATTTGCTAATATTTTGTTGAGGCTTTTAGCATTTCTAGGAGATATTGGTCTGTAAGGATTTTTCTTATAAAATATTTGTTTTTGGTGTAAATACCATGTGGGCCTCCTAAAGTAAGTTAGGAAGTATTGTCTCTGGTTCTGTATTTTGAAAAAGACTGTATTCAGTTGGCTTAGTTTCTTCCTTAAATATTTGAGAGTTCACCAGTGAACCAGTCTGGGACTATTGCTTTTTGTTTGAAAGGCTATTAATCATTGATTCAACTTCTATAATAGATATAAGTCAATATATGTATTTTTTCTATCCTTGTATGAGCTTTGACGGATTGTGTCTTTGAAAAAATTAGTCCATTTCACTAGGATTTCAAGTTGTGGGCTGTGAGCTCAGAGTTTTTCTAGTATTCAAGTAATATCCTTCTGATATCTATGGAATATGCAGTGTGGTTCCCTCATTCATTTTAGATATCAATAACTTGTACCATTCATTTTTAACTTGGTTAGCCTGACTTACCAATTTTATTAATCTTTTCAAAGAGCAAAATTTTGGTTTGCTTATATTTCTTTATTAATTTTCTTTTTTTCCAATGTTATTGATTTCTGTTATTGTTTATCATTTCCTTTCTTCAGTTTACTTTGGATTTAACTTGCTATTTACTTTCTCATTTTCTAAGGTGGTAACTCAGATTATTGACTTAGAATTTACTTCTTTTCTAATATACACATTCTTTGCTATTAATTTCCTTTAGTTTCAGTACATCTTCCAAATGTTGATATGTTATGTTTTCATTTTCAGTTAGTTCAAAATATTTAAAAATTTCTCTTTGAAATTTGTTCTTTGACTCATATGTTATTTAGAAATGTATAAAATCCAAGTATTTTAGGGTTTTCTAGCTATCTTTCTGTTGTTTTCTAGTTTAACTCCATTGTTGTCTGAAAGCTGACATTATATGATTTTTACTATATTCAATTTGTTAAGGTATGTTCTGTGGCCTAAAATATGGTCCACTGTGTTGAATGTTCCTTGCAAATTTGTTCAGAATGTGTATTCTGTTCCTGTTGGGTGATGTAGTTTACAGATGTCAATTATGTCCAGTTTATTAATGGTGTTGTTGATTTCAGCATTGTCTTTACTTGTTTAAGCCTGCTGTTTATTTCCTTTTCTTATAGAATTTTGTTGAAGTATCCAACCATAATGGTAGATTCATTTATTTTTTTCTTGCTGTTCTATCATTTTTTCCTCACCTGACACTTTTTTGTTAGGCACTTACACATTGAAGATCATTATGTCTTCCTAGAGAATTAAATTACTTAGCATTATGTAATGGCTCCCTTTATTTCTGATAAATTTTCCTTTTTTTTTTTTAGATTCTTTTGTATTGAGGTTTTATTTACAGACAAATAATTACACAGATCTTAAGTATTTGGTTCAATTAGTTTTGAATAATTTTGTGAAATCATAAATAACCACCTTAAACAAAATACGGGATATTTTGATCAATCTGGAAAATTTCCACTTTAACTTAATCCTCCTACTACAACTCAATAATTTTCTATCACCATAGATTAATTTTGCCTTCTCGTACTTTATATAATGTAGGTGTGTGTGTGTGTGTGTGTGTAGCTTTTTTTGCTTGATATAATGGCTATAAAGTTCATCTGTGCTGTTTCCATCAGTAGTTTGTCCTTTTTTATTGTTAAATTGTATTTTACTGCAAAAGTCTAACACAAATTTAGAATTCATTCTCCTATTGATGGATATTTGAATTGTTTTAAGATTCCAGCAATTATGAATAAGGTTACTATGAATATTCTTTTGCTAGATTCAGTGGATATTTGATTTTATTTCTTTTGTATGAACACCTTGAAGAGGAGATGCTGGATCAATTGGGAGGTGAAGAGTTTACTTTGTAAATGGTGGTGCTGGAGTTACTCTTCATCCTCTCCAACATTTCATGTTAGCAAATAATTTTGGTCATTCTTGTGTGGTGGTATCTCATTATAATTTTGAATTATTTTCCACATGCAAAGTGATCATTCCTGTACCTTTTTTAGCCCAATGTTCATAAATTTTGCCCATTTAAAATTTTTGTTTTTATCATTGAGATTATATATTCTGAAAGGGCTCACTTAGCAGAAATATGCTAAATAATTTCCCACTTAGTCTTGACTGTTTTGTTTCCCAAGTGTCCAATCTAATGGATTTAATTCTATTTATTTTTTAACATTTTTATTGATTTATAATCATTTTACAATATCGTGACAAATTCCAGTGTAGAGCACAATTTTCCAGTTATACATGAACATATATATATATATATATATATATATATATATATATATATTCATTGTCACATTTTTTTTCTCTATGAGCTACCATAAGATCTTGTATATATTTCCTTGTGGTATACAGTATAATCTTGTTTATCTATTCTAAAATTTTGAAATTCCAGCCTATCTCTTCCCAACCCCCGCCCCCTTTGCAATCACAAGTTTATATTCTATACGTGTGAGTCTATTTCTGTTCTGTATTTATGCTTTGTTTTTTTGTTTTCTTTTTTTTGTTTTGTTTTGTTTTCTTAGATTCCACATATGAGCGATCTCATATGGTATTTTTCTTTCTCTTTCTGGCTTTCTTCACTTAGAATGACATTAACCACGAGCATCCATGTTGCTGCAAATGGCATTATGTTGTCAGGTTTTATGGCTGAGTAGTATTCCATTGTATAAATATACCACATCTTCTTCATCCAGTCACCTTTTGATGGACATTTAGGCTGTTTCCATGTCTTGGCTATTGTAAATAATGCTGCTATGAACATTAGGGGGCAGGTGTCATCCTGAAGTAGGGTTCCTTCTGGATATATGCCCAGGAGCAGGATTCCTGGGTCATATAATAAGTCTATTCCTAGTCTATTGAGGAATCTCCATACTGTTTTCCACAGTGGCTGCACCAAACTGCATTCTCACCAGCAGTGAAGGAGGGTTCCCTGTTCTCCACAGCCTCTGAACCATTTGTCATTTGTGGATTTTTGAATGATGGCCATTCTGACTGGTGTGAGGAGATACCTCATTGTAGTTTTGATTAGCATTTCTCTAATAATTAGTAATATTGAGCATTTTTCATGTGTCTATTGATCATTTGTATGTCTTCCTTGGAGAGTTGTTTGTTTAGGTCTTCTGCTCATTTCTGAATTGGGTTGTTCATTTTCTTCTTATTGAGTCATATGAGCTGCTTAGATATTCTGGAGTTCAAGCCTTTGTTGGTTTCCTTTGCAAAAATTATTTCCCATTCTGTAGGTTGTCTTTTTGTTTTACTTATGTTTTCCTTTGCTGTGCAGAAGCTTGTAAGTTTCATTAGGTCCCATTTGTTTATTCTTGCTTTTATTTCTTCTAGGAGAAAATTTTTGAGGTGTATGTCAGGTAATGTTTTGCCTATATTTTTTCTAGGAGTTTTATTGTATTTTGTCTTATGTTTAAATTTTTGATCCATTTTGAGTTAATTTTTGTGTATGATGTAAAGAAGTGTTCTAGCTTCATTGTTTTACATGCTGCTGTCCAGTTTTCCCAACACCATTTGCTGAAGAGACTGTCTTGATTCCATTGTATATTCTTGCCTCCTTTGTCAAAGATTAGTTGACCAAAAGTTTCTGGGCTCATTTCTGGGCTCTATATTCTGTTCCATTGGTCTATATGTCTGTTTTTGCACCAATACCATGTTGTCTTGAAGACTATAGCTCTGAAGTATTGTCTGAGGACTGGGAGAGTTATTCCTTCAACCTCTTTCTTTCTCTTCAGTAATGCTTTGGCAATTTTAGGTCATTGATAGGTCCATATAAATTGTATTATGATTTCTTCTAGTTCTGTGAACCATGTCCTGGGTAACTTGATAGGGATTGAATGAAATCTGTAGATTACCTCGGGCAGTGTGACCATTTTAAAAATATTGATTCTTCCAATCCAAAAGCATGGGATATCTTTTCATTTTTTAAAGTCTTCTTTAATTTCCTTCATCAATGGTTTATAGTTTTCTGTGTATAATTCTTTCACCTCCTTGGTTAGATTTATTCCCAGATATTTTATTACTTTGGGTGCTATTTTATAGAGGATTGTTTCTTTACTTTCTTTTTCTGTTGTTTCCTCGTTAGTGTAAAGAAATGCAACTGATTTTTCAACGTTAATCTTGTTACTTGCTACCTTGTTGAATTCTTCAATCAGCTCTAGTAGTTTTTGTGTGAACCTTTCAGTGTTTTCTATATTTAGTAACATGTCATCGGCACATAGTGACACTTTTACCTCTTCTTTTCCAATTTGGACCACTTTTATTTCTCTCTCTTGCCAGATTGCTGTGGCTAGGAGTTCCAGGACTATGTTGAATAGGAGTGGTGTTAGTGGGCATTCTTGTCTTGTCCCAGATTTTAGTGGGAAGCTTTTGAGTTTTTCACCGTTGAGTACTATGCTGGCTGTAGGTTTGTCATCTATTGCTTATATTATGTTGAGATATGTTCCCTGTATACCCACTTTGGAGAGAATTTTTATCATAAATGGGTGTTGAGTTTTATCAAATGCTTTTTCTGCATTTATTGAGACGATCATGTGGTTTCTGTCCTTTCTCTTGTTGATGTGATGTTTTACATTGATTTATTTGCATATGTTGAACCACCCTTGTGTCCCTGAGATGGACCCCACTTGGTCACGATGTATAATCTTTTTTATGTGTTGTTGGATTCTATATGCTAATATTTTGGTGAGGATTTTGGCGTCTATGTTCATCAGTGATATTGGGCTATAATTCTCTTTTTTTGTAGCGTCTTTGCCTGGTTTTGGTATCAGGGTTATGGTGGCTTCATAGAATGAGTTTGGGAGTATTCCCTCCTTTACAATCATCTGGAAGAGTTTGAGAAGGACTGGTATGAGTTCTTCTTTGTATGTTTGGTAGAATTCCCCAGTGAAGCCGTCTGGTCCTGGACTTTTATTAGTAGGGAGGTTTTTAATTATTATTTCTATTTCCTTTCTGGTGATCAGATTGTTCAATTGTTCAGTTTCTTTTTGATTCAGTCTTGGTGGACAGTATTTCCAGAAACTTGTCCATCTCCTCTAGGTTATCCAGCTTGGTTCCATATAGTTTTTCATAATATTCTCATATGATATTCTGTATTTCTATTTTATTTGTTGTAATTTCACGGTTTTCCTTTCTTATTTTGCTAATTTATGCTCTCTCTTTTTTCTTCTTTGTGAGTTTGGCCAGAGGTTTGTCGATTTTATTTACTTTTTCAAAAAACCAGCTTTTGGTGTGGTTGATTTTTTTCTATGGTCTTGTTAATCTCCATTGTATTTATTTCCGCCCTGATCTCTATAATTTCCTTCCTTCTGCTGCCTTTTGGGGATTTTTGTTCTTTTACTAGTTTATTTAGCTGGTGGGTTAAATTGTTTATTTGAGATTGTGTTTCTTTTTTAAGAAAGGCCTGTATAGCTATAAACTTCCCTCTTAGCACTGCCTTCTCTGTGTCTCATAGATTTTGAGTGGTTGTGCTTTGATTGTCATTTGTCTCAAGGTATTTTTTAATTTCAGCTTTGATTTCATCACTGGCCCATTTTTTAATAACATATTGTTTAATCTCCATACTTTCCTTTTGTTATCCTTTGTTTCTCTGTTGTTGATTTCTAGTTTCATGACATTGTGTTCAGTATAGATGCTTAAGATAAATTCTATCTTCTTAAAATTGTTGAGGTTTCTTTTGTGCCCAAGTACATGATCAATCCTGGAAAATATCCCATGTGCACTTGAAAAGAATGTATATCCTATTTTTGGTAGGTGTAATGCTCTGAAAATATCCACCAAATCTAATTTTTCTATTGTATTATTTAATTTCTCTATTGCCTTATCTACATTCTGTCTGGAAGATCTGTCTAGAAATGTTAATGCAGTGTTAAAGTCTCCAACTATGATTGTATTCCCATCAATATCTCCCTTTATCTCTGTTAGTAATTATTCTATGTCCTTAAGTGCTCCTATATAGGATGCATATATATTAATTAATGTAATATCCTCATCTTATTTCACTCCTTTAATCATTATAAAATGTCCCTCTTTATCTTTCTTTATGGCCTTTGTTTTAAAGTCTATTTTGTCTGAAATCAGTACTGCAACCCCTGCTTTTTTTGCTTTTCCATTTGCATAGAATATCCTTTTCCATCCTTTCACTCTCAATCTATATGTGTCCTTCTCCCTAAAGAGGGTGTCTTGAAGGCAGCATATTGAAGGTTCTTGCTTTATTATCCAGTCTGCCACTCTATGTCTTTTGACTGGAGCATTTAGTCCATTAACATTTACAGTAATTAAAGATAGATGTGTGCTTATTGCCATTTTGAACTTCTCTTTGCAGTTGATTTGGTATTTCTTCTTGATACTTTCTTCTTCTTTTTGTGGTTTGGTAATTTTCCTTTGTGTTATCATGGATTTTATTTAATTTCTGTGACTCCCTTGTTAGTTTTGGGTTGTGGTTATCCTTTTGTAAATCTATTATCCCATTACTATAACTATTTTTATTAAACTGATAGTAACATGATCTCAAACCCAACCTACTGAGAAGAAAAAATTTTAAAAAGAAAGAAAAAAATATATTCTATATTTCCCTACCTCCCTCTCCCACTCTCAATGATTTGTATGTCTACTTTTATAATCTCATGATTATTTTATTTGTAATTCATGAATTATCACATTTCCGATTGTGAGTTTCTCATTTCTGTAGCATCCTGCTTCTTTTCTATTTAGAATAAATCTTTCAATATTTCTTTTAGCGTGGATTTAGTGTTGCTAAACTTCTGCAGCTTTTTCTTGTCTGTGAAATTCTTTATGTCTCCTTCTTCCCTAAAGGATAGCCTTGCTGGATAAAGTATCTGAGGCTGCATCTTTTTTCATTCAGGACTTTGTATATATCTTGTCATTCCCTTCTGGCCTGTACTGCTTGTGTAGAGAAATCAGCTGAGAGCCTTATGGTGGTTCCCTTGTAAATTAATCTTTGCTTTTCTCTTGCTTCTTTTAGAATCATTTCTTTATCCTTGACTTTGGCCATCTTGATTATGATATATCTTTGTGTGGTTATATTTTGGTTCTTCCTGTTTAGGACCCACTGAGCTTCCTGTAGTTGGATATCTGATTCCTTCTTTAAGTTTGGGAAGTTTTCAGTCATGATTTCTTCAAAACCCTTTATCTTTCTTCCCCTTCTGGGACCCCTATTATGCAAAGATTGGCACACTTTATATTATCCCATACGTCCCTTATGCTATTTTCATTATTTTTTATCAGTTTCTCTTGTAACTCTTCAAATTAGGTGCTTTCTATTGTCCTGTCTTCTAGGTCACTAATTCATTCCTCTGCATTATCTAGTTGGCTTTGCACAGCTTTTAGATCATTCCTCATCTCAGTCAATGAGTTTACCCATTGTACTTGGCTCTTCTTTATAGCTCAATTTCATTTTTGACATATTTTATATCTCTAAACACTATCTCTTTTAGTTCCTTCAGCGCTTTGATCACTCCTTTTTTGAAATCTTGATCTGTAGGCTTTCAATGTCTATTTCATTGATCATTCTTTCAGGGGATTTCTCCTCTTCTTTTAATTGGGAATGGTTTCTCTGCTTCTTCATCTTGCTCATACCTCTCTGGCACTTGGTTTGTGGAGTATCAGTTATCTATTGTGGTCCTTAAGGAGTTTATCTATCTAATGCCTATGTAGGAATAAAACTTAGGAAAAAAAGAAAAAAATAAGAGAGAGAAAAAATTTTAAAAGAAGGGAGAAAAAAAGGTTTGAAAACAGTGCATAATGAATAATAGAAGAGTAAGTTAAAGCACAATAGCAATCGGTTTGTGACGTCCTTTTAAAACTTTTAAAAAAATGTGAAAATGTAAAAAGATGTATTTGAAACCTGTGTCTAATCAATAACATGACATCAAAACCCAAGAGAAATAAAAATGAATTAAGAAGTAAAAAATAAGAGAGCAATAGAAAATAGAACAGGTAAAAACAGATTGAAAATAAAAAGGGGATGGGGTTGGTGTTCTCCTGGAGTGTGTGTGCTTTTAATGTAAAGTTTTTCTGTCTTTGTTCTGTTTTGGAAGCTCAGCTTGCTGTTTCCAGAGGCCCTCCATAGGCGCCCTCTTTTGTGCTGCTTGCAGATCCCACTTGTCGGCAAGCAGATCCCACCTCCTCCCAACACTTGGTCAAGTGCAGCTCTCCTTTGCTGTGGGCAGGCGGCTCATTGCCCCTCCCAATGCTGCAGTCTGGTGTTGCAGACTGCCCAGGTAGGAGGGCGGTTCACGCCTCGTCCCAGCACTGCGGTCAGGGGCTGCGTTCCTGCCCAAAACGCTACCCTCCCTCTCCTAGCGCCAGTGGCTCTGCTGCTCTGTGCCGCTGCATGTTCAGCCTTGGGTTGGTGCTCTGCAGGCAGGGTCCGGGAAGACCAAGTAACAGCCTTGTCCCTGCTCCTGGGCAGAACCCAGCTCCTTGTTTGTCTTGGTGGAGCAAGTTCTCTGAGGAACAAGAATGGAAGGATCCTAACTGCCTCAGGCTGTAGACAAGTCTTTGATCTTTGAGTCTGCTAAGCCCTTAGGTGAAGATGTAGACTTCGCCCCTGCCCCCACCTGGATGCTAAGTGCCAGAGCATATGGCGTCTGTGCCTGTGCCCTGCCTCTCTTCCCTCAAAATCTTTCTGCGGGTTTTCAGAGATGGGGGTATGCACCCTTCCCCCCAGGGCACATCAACTGTGTTGTTTTTTAGAGGGCCCAGGTTGTTCTGCCCTGTGCCCACACAGCCACAGCGCAAGCCCCTGCAGTCCCCCGGGGCTGCCTCAGTGCAGCCGCCCCCATCCTCCACCTGGCTCGGGCAGCCTGGCTCTGCCCCAGCTGCTGGCCCTTGTCAGACTGGGTGTTGCAGAGACCCTCTGTGCCCATTTAACTTAGTTCTGTCAGTCAAGGGCTGGCCTGTACAGATCTGAGCCTCAGAGGCTCCCCCTCTGACCTGCTGGCCTCTCAGTTGGAGAGGTGAGATGCAGCAAACGAGCAATAGTCCTCCTTTGCCTCTCCCTCCCCACAGGACCTGTCCCTCTCTACTTTGCCTTTTCTTCTTTCTCTTTTCCTTTTCTCCTACCAGATTTTTGGTGTCTCTATCTTTTGAAGAGGATGATGTTCTGTCGGAGTTCTGCAGGTGCTCTGGTTGGCTGAGTGGGTCTGTGGATGTGGCTTTTGGTGCATTTGTGGGAGAGGGTGAGCTACGAGCGTCCTTCTATTCCGCCATCTTCTCTCTTCCCCCTCTTTCTAATATTTCTCTTACTTATGTTACAGCTCTTATAGTTGTTCAAAAATCTTTTTTTCTTAGCTTTTTTTTTTAACATTTTTTACTGATTTATAATCATTTTACAATGTTGTGTCAAATTCCAGTGTTCAGCACAATTTTTCAGTTATTCATGGACATATACACACTCATTGTCACATTTTTTTCCCTGTGAGTTATCATAACATTTTGTGTATATTTCTCTGTGCTATACAGTGTAGTCTATTCTACAATTTTGAAATCCCAGTCTGTCCCTTCCCACCCTCCACACCCCTGGTAACCACAAGTCTGTATTCTCTGTCTGCGAGTCTATTTCTGTCCTTTATTTATGCTTTGTTTTTGTTTGTTTGTATGTTTTTGTTTTTGTTTTTTAGATTCCACATATGAGGGATCTCATATGGTATTTTTCTTTCTCTTTCTGGCTTACTTCACTTAGAATGACATTCTCCACGAGCATCCATGTTGCTGCAAATGGCATTATGTTGTCAGTTTTTATGGCTGAGTAGTATTCCATTGTATAAATATACCACCTCTTCTTTATCCAGTCACCTGTTGATGGACATTTAGGCTGTTTCCGTGTTTTGGCTATTGTAAATAGCGCTGCGATGAACATGGGGGTGCAGGTGTCATCCTGAAGCAGGGTTCCTTCTGGATAAAAGCCCAGGAGTGGGAATCCTGGGTCATATGGTAAGTCTATTCCTAGTCTTTTGAGGAATCTCCACACTGTTTTCCATAGTGGCTGCACCAAACTGCATTCCCACCAGCAGTGTAGGAGGGTTCCCCTTTCTCCACAGCCTCTCCAGCATTTGTCATTTATGGATTTTTGAATGATGGCCATTCTGACTGGTGTGAGGTGATACCTCATTGTAGTTTTGATTTGCATTTCTCTGATAATTAGTGATATTGAGCATTTTTTCATGTGCTTTTTGATCATTTGTATGTCTTCCTTGGAGAATTGCTTGTTTAGGTCTTCTGCCCATTTTTGGATTGGGTTGTTTATTTTTTTCTTATTGAGTTGTATGAGCTGCTTATATATTCTGGAGATCAAGCCTTTGTCGGTTTCACTTGCAAAAATTTTCTCCCATTCCGTAGGTTTTCTTCTTGTTTTATTTCTGGTTTCCTTTGCTGTGCAGAAGTTTGTAAGTTTCATTAGGTCCCATTTGTTTATTCTTGCTTTTATTTCTTCTAGGAGAAAATTTTTGAAATGTATGTCAGATAATGTTTTGCCTATGTTTTCCTCTAGGAGGTTTATTGTATCTTGTCTTATGTTTAAGTCTTTAATCCATTTTGAGTTGATTTTTGTATATGGTGTAAGGGAGTGTTCTAGCTTCATTGTTTTACATGCTGCTGTCCAGTTTTCCCAACACCATTTGCTGAAGAGACTGTCTTTATTCCAGTGTATATTCTTGCCTCCTTTGTCAAAGATGAGTTGACCAAAAGTTTGTGGGTTCATTGCTGGGCTCTCTATTCTGTTCCATTGGTCTCTATGTCTGTTTTGGTACCAATACTGTGTTGTCTTGATGACTATAGCTCTATAGTATTGTCTGAAGACTGGGAGAGTTATTCCTCCAGCCTCTTTCTTTCTCTTCAGTAATGCTTTGGCAATTCTAGGTTTTTGATGGTTCCATATAAATTTTATTATGATTTTTTCTAGTTCTGTGAAATATGTCCTGGGTAATTGGACAGGGATTGCATTAAATCTGTAGATTGCCTTGGGCAGTGTGACCATTTTAACAATATTGATTCTTCCAATCCAAGACCATGGAATATCTTTCCATTTTTTAAAGTCTTCTTTAATTTCCTTCATCAATGGTTTATAGTTTACTGTGTATAATTCTTTCACCTCCTTGGTTAGATTTATTCCCAGATATTTTATTACTTTGTGTGCTATTTTAAAGGGGATTGTTTCTTTACTGTCTTCTTCTGTTGATTTATCATTAGTGTAAAGAAATGCAACTGATTTTTGAACGTTAATTTTGTAACCTGCTACATGGCTGAATTCTTCAATCAGCTCTAGTAGCTTTTGTGTGGACCTTTTAGGGTTTTCTGTATATAGTAACATGTCATCAGCATATAATGACACTTTTACCTCTTCTTTTCCAATTTGGATCCCTTTTATTTCTTTCTCTTGCCTGACTGCTGTGTCTAGGACTTCCAGGACTATGTTGAATAGGAGTGGTGATAGTGGGCATCCTTGTCTTGTCCCAGATTTTAGTGGGAAGCTTTTGAGTTTTTCACCGTTGAATACTATGCTGGCTGTAATTTTGTCATATATAGCTTTTATTATGTTGAGATATGTTCCCTCTATACCCACTTCGGCGAGAGTTTTTATCATAAATGGGTGTTGAATTTTATCAAATTCTTTTCTGCATTGATTGAGATGATCATGTGATTTTTGTCCTTTCTCTTGTTGATGTGATGTATTACACTGATTGATTTGCATATGTTGAACCAGCCTTTTGTCCCTGGGATGAACCCCACTTGGTCATGATGTATAATCTTTTTTATGTGTTGTTGGATTCTATTTGCTAAAATTTTGGTGAGGATTTTGGCGTCTATGTTCATCAGTGATATTGGCCTATAATTCTGTTTTTTTGTAGTGTCTTTGCCTGGTTTTGGTATCAGGGTGATGGTGGCTTCATAGAATGAGTTTGGGAGTATTCCCTCCTTTACAATCATCTGGAAGAGTTTGAGAAGGACTGGTATGAGTTCTTCTTTGTACGTTTGGTAGAATTCCCTGAGAAGCCGTCCGGTCCTGGACTTTTATTTATAGGGAGGTTTTTAATTGCTATTTCTATTTCCTTTCTAGTGATCGGATTGTTCAAGTGTTCAGATTCTTCTTGATTCAGTTTTGGTGAACAGTATGTTTCCAGAAACTTGACCATCTCTTCTAGGTTATCCAGTTTGGTTCCATATAGTTTTTCGTAATATTCTCATATGATATTCTGTATTTCTATTTTATTTGTTGTAATTTCACCGTTTTCCTTTCTTATTTTGCTAACTTATGCTCTCTCTTTTTTCTTCTTTGTAAGTTTTGCCAGAGGTTTGTCGATTTTATTTACTTTTTCAAAAAACCAGCTTTTGGTTTGTTTGATTTTTTCTATGGTCTTGTTAATCTCTATTGTATTTAATTCCTCTCTGATCTCTATAATTTACTTCCTTCTGCTGCTTTTTGTGGCTTTTTGTTCTTCTTTTTCTAATTCATTCAGGTGGTGGGTTAAATTGTTAATTTGAAATTTTTCTTCTTTTTTGAGGAAGGCCTGTATCGCTCTAAACTTCCCTCTTAGCACTGCCTTTGCTGTGTCCCATAGGTTTTGAGTGGTTGTGCTTCCATTATCATTTGTCTCAAGGTATTTTTTAATTTCAGCTTTGATTTCCTCATTGATCCATTGTTTTTTCAATAACATATTGTTTAATCTCCATGCTTTCCTTTTTTTTCTCCTTTGTTTCTCTGTTGTTGATTTCGAGTTTCATGGCATTGTGGTCAGTAAAGATGCTTGAGATAATTTCTATCTTCTTAAAATTGTTGAGGTTTCTTTTGTGTCCAAGTACATGATCGATCCTGGAAAATGTTCCATGTGCACTTGAAAAGAATGTATATCCTATTTTTTGTTGGTATAATGCTCTGGAAATATCCACCAAATCTAGTTTTTCTATTGTAGTATTTAATTTCTCTGTTGCCTTGTTTATTTTCTGTCTGGAAGATCTGTCTAGTGATGTTAATGCAGTGTTAAAATCTCCAACTATGATTGTATTCCCATCAATATCCCCCTTTATCTCTGTTAGTAATTCTTGTATGTACTTAGGTGCTCCTATATTGGTTGCATATATATTAATGTGTGTAATATCCTCATCTTGTATCACTCCTTTAATCATTAAAAAATGTCCTTCTTTATCTTTCTTTATGGCCTTTGTTTTAAAGTCTATTTTGTCTGAAATCAGTACTGCAACACCTTCTTTTTTAGCTTTTCCATTTGCATGGAATACCCTTTTCCATCCTTTCACTCTCAATCTATATGTGTCCTTCTCCCTAAAGTGGGTCTCTTGTATGCAGCATATTGAAGGTTCTTGCTTTATTATCCAGTCTGCCACTCTATGTCTTTTGACTGGAGCATTTAGTCCATTAACTTTTACAGTAATTAATGATAGATGTGTGTTTATTGCCATTTTGAACTTATCTTTGCATTTGAATTGGTATATCCTCTTTGTTCCTTTCTTCTTCCTTTTGTGGTTTGGTAATGTTCCTATGTATTATCATGGATTTTATTTAATTTCTGTGACTCCTTTGTAAATTTTTGGCTTGGTGTTACCCTTTTTTGTAAGTCTATTAGCCCATTACTATAACTGTTTTTATTAAACTGATAGTAGCATGATCTCAAACCTATCCTAGTGTTAAAAAAATTTAAAAAAAGAAAGAAAAATATATTCTATATTTCCCTGCCTCCCTCTCCCACTCTCAGTGATATGTATGTCTTCTTTTATAATTTCATGTTTACTTTATTTGTAATTTATGAGTTATCACCTTTCCAGTTGTGTGTTTCTAATTTCTGTAGCACCCTGCTGCTTTTCTTTTTAGAATAGCCCTTTCAATATTTCTTTTAGCATGGGTTTAGTGTTGCTAAACTCCTGCAGCTTTTTTTTGTCTGTGAAACTCTTTATTTCTCCTTCTATCCTCAAGGATAGCCTTGCTGGATAAAGTATCCTAGGCTGCATCTTTTATTTCATTCAGGACTTTGAATATATCTTGCCACTCCCTTCTGGCCTGTAGTGTTTGTGTAGAGAAATCAGCTGAGAGCCTTATGGGGGTTCCCTTGTAACTTACTCTTTGCTTTTCTCTTGCTGCCTTTAGAATCATTTCTTTATCCTTGACTCTGGCCATCTTGATTATGATATGTCTTGGTGTGGGTCTATTTGGGTTCTTCCTGTTTGGGACCCTCTGAGCTTCCTGTACTTAGATATCTGATTCCTTCTTTAAGTTTGGGATGTTTTCAGTCATGATTTCTTCAAAACCCTTTTCAATCCCCTTTGATCTTTCTTCTCCTTCTGGGACCCCTATTATGCGAAGATTGGGACGCTTTATATTATCCCATAGGTCCCTTATGCTATTTTCATTATTTTTTATTTGCTTATCTTGTAGTTCTTCTGAATGGGTGCTTTCTATTGCCCTGTCTTCTAGATCACTGATTCGTTCCTCTGCATTATCTACTCGGCTTTGCACAGCTATTAGATCATTCCTCATCTCTGTCAATGAGTTTACCCATTCTACTTGGCTCTTCTTTGTAGCTCAATTTAATTTTTGACATATTTTATATCTCTAAACACTATCTCTTTTAATTCCTTCAGCAATTCGATCACTCCTTTTTGAAATCTTGATCTAGTAGGCTATCGATGTCTATTTTGTTGATCTTTCTTTCAGGTGTTCTCTTTTTCTTTTAATTGGGAAAGGTTTTTCTGCTTCTTCAACTTGCTTATACCTCTTTGGCACTGTGGTTTATGGAGTATCAGTTGTTTATTTTGGTCCTTAAGGATTTTATCTATCTGATGCCTATTTAGGAATAGAACTTAGGAAAAAAAGAAAAAAAAAATAAGAGAGAGAGAGAAAGAATTTTAAAAGAAGGGAGAAAGAGGGTTTGAAAACTGTGTATAATGAATAATAGAAGAGTGAGTTGAAGCAGAGTATTAATCGGGTTGAGACGTCCTTTTGAAACCTTTAAAAAACAAAGGGGGGGGGAGGATGAATAGATGTATTTGAAACCTGTGTCTAATCAATAGCAGGACATCAAAACCCAAGAGAAATAGAAATGAATTAAGAAGTAAAGATTAAGAGAGTAATAGAAAATAGAACAGGTAAAAACAGATTTAAAAAAAAAAAAGGGGGGGGTGTAGTTTATCGGTGTTCTCCTGGAGTCTGTGTGCTTTTAATGTGAAGTCTTTCTGTCTTTGTCCTGTTTTGGAAGATCAGCTTGCTGTTTTTAGAAGCCCTCTGTTTGCGCCCTCTTCTGGGCTGCTCCCAGCACCTGTCGGCAAGCAGATCGCGCCTCCTCCTAACACTGGGTCAGGTGCAGCTCTCTGCTGTGGGCGGGCGGGTCGCTGCCCCTCCAGATGCCGCAGTCAGATGTTGCAGACTGGCTGGATAGGAGGGCGGGTCGTGCCCCCTCCCAGCACCTCGGTCAGGGGCTGTGTTCCTGCCCGAAAGGCGGGGGGCCGCTCTCGCTCTACCTGCGCCGCCGCTGGTCGCTCCGCTGCTCTTGGTCGGGGCTCCGCCCTGGTCGGCACTCCGCGGGTGGGATCAGGGAAGACCGAGGGACAGCACTGTCCCTGCTCCGAGCCAAATCCCAGCTCCTTGTTTGTCTTTGTGGAGGAAGTTCTCTGAGGGACCAGGATGGAAGGATCCTATCTGCCCCAGGCTGCAGGCCAGTCTCAGTCTGGCCTTTGAGGCGGGTAAGCCCTTCGGAGCGGATGCAGGTTTCGCCCCCGCCCCCGCCTGAGTGCTCAGCGCGGAGGACATGGTGGCTGTGCCTGAGCCCCGCCTCTCTTCCCCCAAAAACTTTCCGCGGGTTTTCAGAGATGGGGGTGTGCACCCTTCCCCCGAGAGCACATCAACCTTGCTGTTTTATGGAGAGCCCAGGTTGTTCTGCCCTGTGCACCCACAGCCACAGCGCGCAGCCCCTTGCGTTCCCCCGGGGCTGCCTCCGTGCAGCCACTTCCGTCCTCCGCCCGGCTTGTGCAGCTTGGCCCTGCCCGCAGCTGCTGGCCTGCATCTCAGGCTGGATGTCGGGGGTACGCTCTGTGCCCGTTTAACTTAGTTCTGTTAGTCAAGGGCTGTTCTGTACAGATCCGAGCCATGGAGGCTCCCCCTCCATCCCGCTGGCCTCTCAGTTGGAGAGGGGAGACCCAGGGAGCGAGCGCCAGTGCTCCTTTGCCGCTCCCTCCCCGCGGGACCCGTCCCGTGCTGCTTTGCCTTTTGTTCTTTCTTTTTTCCTTTTCTCCTACCAGATTTTTGGTGTCTTTATCTTTTGAAGAGGTTGATGTTCTGTCGGAGTTCCACAGGTGCTCTGGTTGGCTGAGTGGGTCTGTAGTTGTGGGTCTTGGTGTATCTGTAGGAGATGGTGACCTGCGAGCGTCCTTCTACTCCGCCACCTTCCAAAAATCCAAAAATCTTGCATATTCTGTTCTGTTTCTTTCATTTTTTGCCTCTTTGCTTTTCAGTTTTCAAGATTTCTATTGAAATACACTTAACATCAGAGATTCTTTTGTCAGCTTTGTCCAATTTATTAATAAGGCTCTCAAAGTTATTCTTTATTTTCCTTACAGTGTTTTTGATCTTTGGCATTGTTATTTTTGGCTCTTATTTATATTTTTCATCTCTCTACTTACATTGCATATCTGTTGCTGGATACTGTTTACTTTGTCCATTAGAGCCCTTGGCATATTAATCATAGTTATTTCAAATTTTCAGCCTGATAATTACAACATTTCTGCTATATTTCACTCTCTTACCAATGACTGGGTCTCCCTGGAATATATATCTCTCAGGTTTGGCCATATTGAACCCCCAGAAATTTATAAATTACAGTCCAGGTTTTCCTACCCCATACTGATTTCTATGGAAGTTTTAATCTGTTAAGTTGTGATACTCTTCATTTGCCACTGAATCTCTCTCATCTGAGAGGCAGGGATTTGCCCTGTGTTCCCCATTCTCTCGTGGATCTAAGAAGAATTGATGATTTTTCACTTTCATCAGCTTTCTACTTGTTACTAGGATGGAGTGATTAATGATTTTTATATTTCTTACACACATGACCAGAAATTAGAATTCTCAAGAATTAATCTTTGTTGTTTTAATATACTAGGTTTGTTTTATTTTATGTTTCTGTTTATTTGCTTTTTGTAATAAATGCCATTTTTGTGAAATAATTGTGAAGAACTTTTACCTTTCTGCATGTACTAATATCATATAAATATTATTGGTGTGATAGTTTTTTTTTTTAATTAAAACACATTTAGGTATAAAAGAAATAAAGCCCTGAGCTTTTAAAGAGATTATTTTAAAGTATCTATTCAAACTTTTCTATAGATGTAGATTATTGCTTCTCTCATTTTTGGAGAAAATTTTGGCAATTTGTATTCTTTGGAACATTTGTTCTACATATTAACATTGAAATGGACACATACATAGTATTTTTAATATTCTCAATGACATTCAATATATTTAATTTATTATTTTAATTTTATATGATTTGTTACTCTTTTACTTTTTCTTATTTTTTGCTTTATTTATATTTACTTTTGTTTAACTTTATTGTTTTATCTTAATTTATTTAATATTTTCATGATCATAATAGAGTTTATTTAGAGTAGAATTTAAGAGATTTCTTCCAGCAATCTTTTTTTTTTTTTTAATGGAAGTAAAATCAGTTTACAATGTTGTGTAAATTTCTGGTGTACAATATAATAGTTCAGTCATACATGTACATGCATATATTATCTATCATATTCTTTTTCATTATAGGTTTCAACAAAATATTTTATAGTTCCCTGTGCTATACAGTATAAACTTATTTCTCTATTTTATATATAGCACTTAATATCTGCAAATCTTGAACTCGCAATTTATCCATTTGCCTCTGTACCCCCTTGGTAATCATAAGTTTGTTTTCTATGTCTGTGAGTCTGTTTCTGTTTTATTAATAAGGTAATTTGTCTTTTTTTTTTTCTTTTGTGGAGTTCCTATATAGGTGATACTATGTGGCATTTTTATTTCACTTTCTGTCTTACAAAACTTAGAATGTCAATATCCAGGTCCATCCATGTCACTGCAAATGGCATTTTTTTTTTAATGGCTAAACAGTATCCCATTGTATAAATATATCTCAACTTCTTTATGCCATCATTTCTTGAGGGACATTGAAGTTGTTTCCATATTTTGGATATTTTAAATAGTGCTGCTATGAACACTGTAGTATCTTTTTAGAATTAAGGTTCCCTCTGGATTTATACCCAGCAGTGGAATTGCTGGATCTTATAGTAAGTCTATTTTCAGTCTTTTGAGAAATCTCCATACTGTTTTCCATAATGGCTACACCAACTACATTCCCAACAATAGTGTACGAAAGTTTCCTTTTCTCCACATCCTCTTCAGCATTTATCATTTGTGGAATTTTTAATGATAGCCATTCTGACAGGTGTGAGTTGATAACTTAATGTAATTTTAATTTTCAGTCCTCTGATAATTAGTGATATTGAGCATTTTTTCATGTGCTTATTGACCATTTGTAGGTTTTAATTGGAGAAATGCTTAAAGTTTTATGCCCATTTTTGGATTAGGTTGCTTTTTTGTTTGTTTGTTTGTTTGTTTGTTGTTGTTGTTGTTATTAAGTTGTATGAACTCTTTATATAGTCTGGAAATTAAGCCCCTAGCAGTCTCATCTTTGGCAAGTATTTTCTTCCATTCCATAGGTTGTCTTTTTGTTTTACTTATAGTTTATTTTCCTGTGTAAAGATTATAAGATTATATGTTTATTTCTTCTCTGTTTTCTATTGTCTGGGTAGACTGTCCTAGGAGAACTTTGCTAAGATTTATGTCAGATAATGTTTTGCCTATGGCTTCTTCTAGAAGTGTCTTATCTTATTCTTGAATTTTTAAGCTATTTGGAGTTTATTTTTGTGTATGGTGTGAGGGAGTATTCTAACTTCATTGATTTACATGCAGCTGTCCAGTTTTCCCAACACCATTTGCTGAAAAGACTGTTTTTACTCCGTACTATATCCTTGCCTCCTTTTTCAAAGATTAATTAACTGTAGGTGTATGGATTTATTTCTGAGCTCTCTGTTCTGTTCTATTGATCCATATGTCTGTTTTTATACCAATACCATGCTGTTTTGAATACTGTAGCTCTGTACTATTGTTTGAAGCCTGGGAGAGTTATTCCACCAGCTTCATTCTTGTTCTTCCATATAACTTTGATATTTCTGGTTCTTTTGTTATTCCACAAAAAGTTTAAGATTATTTGTTCTAGTTCTGTGAAAAATGTCTTGGGCAATTTGATAGGGATCACATTAAATCTGTAGATTGCTTTGTGTTTTGCATTTGGCCATTTCAACAATATTAATTCTTCCAATCCAAGTATATGAGTTATATTTCCATTTTTTAAGTCAGTTTTTAATTTCCTTAATCAATATCTTTCCATTCTTCACATATAAGTCTTTCACTCCCTTGGTCAGATTTATTCCTAAGAATTTCATTTTTGGATGCAATTTTAAAAGAGATTGCTTCCTTCCTTTTCTTTCATTGCTTTTTTTTAAAATTTTTTATTGAGTTATAGTCATTTTACAATGTTGTGTCAATTTTCTTTCATTGTTAATGTAAAGAAATGAAACTGATTTTTGTATGTTCATCTTGTATTTTGCTACCTTGCCAAATTTATTATCAGCTCTAGCAGTTTTTTATGGAGCCTTTAGGATCTTCTATAGATAAAGTATTGTATCATCCATATATAGTGACAATTTTACATCTTCTCTTCCAATTTGAATCCATTTTATTTATTTTTCTTGTCTAATTACTATGGCTAAGACATTCAATATGATATTGAATACAAGTGTTGAGAGTGAGCATCCTTTTCTTGCTCCAAATTTTAGTGGGAAGGCTTTAAACATTTCACCATTACATATTATGCTCACTGTAGGTTTGTCATAAATAGGTTTTCTTCTTGTTCTTATATCTCAGTTTCTTCAAGTGTTGGTTCAAAAAGCATATTAGAGACAATTATACATGGAGGATGTATTGTGTAACATTCTGCAACAACTTTTTTTAGATGACTATGGAATTATGATACTGGATTTTTAATTGTAGGAAAGAGACACAAAATCTTTTAAGTTTATATCATATTTCTATTTCATTTGTTTCATTTCAATGTATAATTTGTAATCCGGATTCATTTTAAATTCATAAGAGTTTTAAAGTTTCTTTATACTGATAAATATTGAGTTCTTTATTACATATTTTATATTCAATAAAAGAAAAATATTTAAAGGAATTTATTTTTAGCATCTAAAATTTTCAGTGGTAATTTCAGCAAATATTTCTTAACTGTAATGAACTGTATCTATATAACAACAATTTTACCAATTTATAAATTGATGCTGATCTACAATAATATGAATAACCTAATTTGTGTAAATTGTGTAAATACTGACAAATCTAATTTTTAATCTCTCAAAGGTACTTTACTAGCAGAAATTTTTTGTGTGTTTAAATAATCTGTAACATTTTAATATGGTCAGTTACCAAGATGTTTCTGTAATTTTTTACAAAATTTTCCCTGTTGTGAAATATAATTGAGAGACTATTTCAGCAGAATTCATGGTGCTGGAGAAAAAATCATTGTGGATGAAATGTTATCAAAGAGAGATGTAGCTGTGGTAAGGTTCTCTCTTTATTGTGCAGAACATGATGGAGAGAGCATCACAGTAGGAGTGAAGACTTTGGAATAAGCAAGATGTGTTTAGATTAGAATTAAACAGCAGGCAGTAGATTGCAGGAGAGAATAGGGAGCATGTAGAGAGGAAGATTAAGACTAGATTTTTGTTGTCTCATATAAACACTCTTTTTGTCAGGCATCTGCAAATCCACTCTTCTGCTATGTTGAAGGCTCACTAGAAGAATTCACTAGACATAGCATGCAATTGTCCACACGGATAAGATTTTTCACAACTGTATAAGAAAAATGCCTAGACATTACATGAGGGAAAAGAAAAAAAAAAAAAACACAAGTAGAATTCTTTCTAATTTTTCTCACTCCAACAGAGTCACATAGAGCACACTCACTCTTTCCCCCACAACAAAACTTATCAATGGATGTACTAATCATATTCTCCAGAAAGCCTACTAGAACCTCAATTCTCTAAAGTTTTTTGTTTTCTTTTTATTGAAATTGATTACTTAAGCAAACTCTGCTTTGCACCCTCCAAAATTCCAGAAGCTCAGAAAGAAAGTAAAGATTCAACATAAAAATCAGTTGTTCACACAGTCTAGGGATAAGAAGTCTCCTTTATCAGTTAACTGTTGACTGGTGACACTATAGAAGTTACATTTCCAGATGCCAGCACTGGGAAAACTTGTCAGAAGATTTTTCTAAGAATAGCTCTCAGTCATACTATTAACATTTTATGCACACCTTTCATAAATATTTATATTTCCTCTACAACTATTAAATTTATGAAATATATGTTTTCTTCCATTTCTTGTATGGCTTAAAGACTAGAATTGAGTGAAATATACCTGTGATTGTATTTTTTTTGTGAAAAAACAGAAAAGTAGAATTTGAGGTGTGTGGCTTATTTATGGGTCAAATCAGGAATACAGAAATTAAGGGAGAACCATAAATAATATAGGCCAAAATATGCCTTATATAAAAAACTGACATTTCAGTAAAGAAAGAAAGTAAAGAAAGAAAGAGATTCAGCAAACCCTTGGGTTACATTTTGGAAGGCTTATCTTTGATAATTAAATAAGTAAATATTGAATTTGAATACTGCCATAGGCCAAATTCACCTCAGCAACAACTGCAGCCAAACTTATCACACACACTCTGTGGAGCTGTATGGGCTAGCCATGTAGGATCATTGTGAATACTGTGTATACTGCCTCAATTTCAGGAAGCTGTATCAACTACTCTGAGATTTACTTTATAAAATTCATAATAAATTAAGTTTTAGATAAATAGCCAAGGCATATAGAGAATTTATGAAATTTTACCATGTACATGCAAGGATTACCATATGAAGGATTGAGATTAAAGTGTAGCCTGGCTAAAAGTTGCTTTTATTATTTTGATTAAATGACCCCTACTTACTTAAATCTGCCACAACAGGTACTGTGTGACAGACTATTAGGTCAAGACTGGCATTTCAAAATACCCTCAGATGCTAGAGACATTTATAGGATTTGAGGTTCCAGTGTGTAAAAAGAAGGCGGAAAACTGTATTTAGGACATGCATTTGACTTAATATAGAGCTAATGTGTAAAACACGGAATATCTATGAATATTAAACCAATTTTTCAAAGATCAGAGTTAAGAATATACATGCTATTATACTTAATAATTGGTTTAGAATCAGAATGACTAACATTATTCAAATAGTCACTGGATAATTAGAGAAATTGACTTGTACCTTAAGTTTCTGGTTACCCTCTAAGTGAAGGAGAAAATTCCTTATACACATGTCTAGGTTAGGAAGATTTAAAAACTAAGATGGAACTATAAAGAACTATTTGAAAAAAACAAAATTTGTTGGATCATACTGCTTCGGAAAATTATTTAGTATTTGTAATACTATAATATTATAGTACAACCATCTTAAAGAACCTCAAACTTCAGTTACTATTTGTATTCAATGTTCTGTTTATTCTCTTGGCAGGCACAGAAAAGAAAGTAGATTGCAATGATTGTTGACAATATGCAAATAAATTTTAATTAAATAAAATTAAATAATGCAAATATCATTCCATTTATTTAGGAAAAAGTATGGGAATGTGATAAATAAAGCCCAGGATAGAAAAAAATAATCGGATACTTAGGCCATTAACATATATTTGTTGGAAACTGTGGCAAATGGAACATATCTGACAATTCAAACACTCAACCCAAATTATTAAGAACTGATATGTCAATTTCTAGAAAATAAAGCCCTTTGGGAACTCTTTCAACTCTCCATCAACATCTTTTTTTAGGCAAAAAAGAATTATATACTCATAAATTGAAACCTAACATCTTAAAATATTAATGTTAACAGTAACCATTTAAATGGTAAGAAACAAATCCCTGATAAGGTGAACTTGATTATGGCAAAGGTGATTTGGAATCCATTCCTCTATCAGTAACTAGGGAGTAGTCTTAATTGTGTATTAAGGTGACTTCTAGCTCTAAAAGTAAAACCTCACCTTCTCGGTAAAATAAGACCAAGAAATGATGGCAGAACCAAAGTAATGAGACCTTCTTAAGCATAAGTTGAAAAACTTGTTAGAAATATGTGGCAGCCATAAAAATGCACCTCAGTCTGAAGAGATCATAATTGATCAATGGGCCTTTGTATTAAACTCTGAAATTTATTTCCATTCAGATCAAGGCTCAGCTTCTAAAGAGGCTGTTCCCAGTCATGCACTATTTTGCAAGAATATTAAAAAAGATCTGTTCCTGAGAGACATAGGATTTATCTGATGGGCAACTTTGACTTGGGTATCCATTGGCTTTACCAGAAATTCTTAGAATTGCACTGCTTTCTGACAAACTTCCACCCAAACTTCCTTCCTTTCTTAGCTCCCTCACAAGGATCAGGCTTGCATTATAGTCTTAATGACTTTCTAGGGCTGCCTGGAGTTTTTCCTCAATCTCTCTTTCAGGTGTTCCTCCAAATATCTTTATTTCAGATCTTATCTTCTTATGATACTTACTTCTTGAAGGATCTGTACTAAACAAAACACCATCTTACATTCATTATAGTGGGTAGAAATCCTAGGAATGAGAGAAAGAGAAAAGCAATACTAAGAAGCTATATTGTCTATTAAGCATTCAATTATTGGATATATCTTACAGGGGGCTGAGGAGGGGTAGTGACACATCCAAGTTTGTCCTGATGTTGAGAGTAAAGGAAGTACTACAGAGGAAAATAAGGTGGAATTTTATATTCAGGTAAATTTTAAGCTATTAAAGAATATTTTATAGATGAAGACTGAATTGAAAAAAACAAGTATTTATTTGTTTTTTTCTGTTTGTTTGTTTTTGTTTTTGTTCTTGTTTTTGTTTTTTTAGGCCTGCAGCTGGGAGACATAGATTCAAGAAACATTTGAACTTTGTTCCACTGTACTACAAATTTGGGGAAGCTTCTAAAGGCAAAAATTGGCAAGGTCACAATTAGTCATCCATATTTTTAAGAATTATAATTGGAGCTGACAAGGAAAAAGTGTTCTTGTTAAGCAAGAATTGGTTGGGGTTCAAGATGATTACATAAGTGTGAAGAATGGTGGGACTTTGAAACTACAAGGGTTCAGCCACCAGCTGCTAGCAGATATTATTTTGAAAACAATTGATCATGTCTTTGAGTTTGAGACAAGTCAGAGAAAATTCAAATTGTTAGTAGTGCAGAGATGTATCTGAAACCACATCCAAAATGGCTACTAGGCTCCATTTTGAATGCCTGAACCATAGCTATTCATTTTTATTTTTAAATAATTTTAAATATGTCATCAAAATCCAGTGCTCCCTTGTTTAATAATATATAAATAAACTTCCATAGCATCCTTAGGCTTTGTTGAGATCGTAGATGTTATTTGGCACATTGGATTCTGCATTTTTTTCTGTAAATATGCAGATAATAAATATTTTATTGTTTGCTGATCACACTCAAGTTTTTGTTGCTCCTTCTCTTTCTAATTAGTCTCCTCATCTCCTCCTTTTTTTCTTTCTAAATTCTTTTAAAAAGGTAAAAAACAAACAAACTTGCAGATAACACAAACACAAGCCTGTAATCAATCAGTAGTTTACTGACTCGTATCTTACAAGGAAAGGAAGAGACTATTCTATTATCACATCATTTTATCAAACTTGAACTAAAATATTAAAATGAGGGTTTAGAAAAGAGATTTTCTCAAACTCCATGAGAAATATTAAAATCTGAATTTTTTTCTTTTTCATAGCAAAGGAAACCATAAGCAAAATGAAAAGACAACCTAAGGAATATGAGAAAATATTTGCAAATGATGTGACTGACAAGACCTTAATTTCCAGAATATATAAACAACTCACATAATTAATAACAAACAAACAAAGAAGCCTATTCAAAAATGGGCAGAAGACCTAAACAAGCAATTCTCCAATGCAGACAAACAAGTGGCCAACATGCACATGAAAAAATGCTCAACATCACTAATTATCAGAGAAATGCAAATCAAAACTACAATAACATATCACATCACATCAGTCATAATGGCTATCATTAAAAAGTCCACAAATGACAAATGCTGGAGAGGGTATAAAGAAAAGGAAATCCTTCTACACTGTTAGTGGGAATGCAGTTTCTTGAAGCCGTTATGGAAAACAGTATGGAGATTTCTCAAAAGACTAAAAATACACTTAACCTATGATCCAGCACTCCCACTCCTGGGCATAAATCTGGATGTATTCTAATTTGAAAAGATACATTCACCCCACTGTTCAGAACTATTTACAACAACCAAGACATGGACACAGCCCAAATGTCCATCAGCAGATGACTAGATAAAGAATTTGTGGCATATCTATGCAATGGAATGTTACTCAACTATAAAGAATAAAATAATGCCATTTGCAACAACATAGATGGACTTTTAGATCACCATTCTAAGTGAAGTAAGCTAGAAAGAGAAAGAAAAATACCACATGATATCACTTATATGTGGAATCTAATTTAAAAAGCACAAATGAACTTATTTACAAAACAGAAACAGACTCACAGACATAGAAAACAAAATTATGGTTACTAGTGAGGGGAGAGGGTGGGAAGGGATAAATTGGGAGTTCAGGATTTGCAGATACTGACTATATACAAAAAAGATAAACAAATTTATACTGTATAGCACAGGGAACTATATTCAATATCTTATAGTAACCTGTAATGAAAAAGAATATGAAAACAAATTATATATGTATATATATGACTGAATATTATGTTGCACATGAGAAATTGACACATTGTAAACTAACAATATTCAATTTTATTTATATATATATATATATATATATATATAATCAACAAGTACAGAAAAAATGATGTATTTGTTAGTGTTCTCTGTTTAATAGTGTGCAGTGATGTTGTTCCTTCACTCTATTTTAATAAAAATAGTAAGTGGCAGCTTTTAGCTTTCTAATGTCACTAAGGTACTAGCTCTGAGAAAGGCAAGCTGCTTCTTTCAGCAACTCAAATTGTATATAACTGCATTTGTGAAGAAGGCTAAGAAATCAGCTAGAAATAATTGTGATTTCTGAGTCAAGAAAAAAGTATGCAGTGGGAATAAATTAAAGTTTCAGGATACAGCAAAGGTGATAAGATTTCCTGTATGCTATGAGAACACAGCAAACATTAAATTTTATAGAATGAAATTCAATGTGCTTCACTCAAGAGGGCTATCTATTATGGTGATAATTCTATATTAGCATAGACCAAGGAGAAAATGATAATATATCTTTCAGAGAGTTATCTTAGTTTCAGGTTTACATAGTCTCATAGGTCCCTATTTACTTGAAGCAACCACACAAAACCATCAGATGGCACCAAAGTCAGACTATCATAAAATCAGTAATTAGGAGTCTTTGATTGTTTGTCACATCTTCTTCCATATGTCAATCTGGATGAGACAAAGACAGAAGAGAAAGACCTGGAAGTAAGAAGAGCAAGAATATTGAGTGTATATCATCTTTTTCTCCACAGCAGGTTTTCTAGTCTGGTTCAAGAATGAGCCAATAAGAAAATGCTGTAAATTAAATGATGAAAGATTTCTTATTTAGGTTAAACCAGACATTTTAATAAGTAACTTACTAAATATTAGACAGAAATCATACTTAAAAGTGAAGGAAAGTCTGTGGAATTTATATAAGATACTGTTCATGGCTGAGAAATAGACTGTGAGTTCAAAGGACAAAAGTGGCAGGGGAAAAAACTGGGTGAGTCCTTGTTTAGTCCCAAAGGAATTTATCTCTTTAAATGGAATAGTTACAAATAAATGCAGGCAATATTTTTAAATATGAAGTCACAGTGCATGGTAAATATAGAAAGAATCTATGATATTTATTACATTTTGGCATTTTGATAACACACTAATGATTATAATTATTTCCTATCTCAATTCAACAGAATATAGGATTAGAGAATGTAACAATTAATAAGGAAAAAAGTTAAAAAATAAGAACACATTTATTTTAACAGCTAGAAGTAAAATACTTATATTCATTGATTCTTTAAAATCCTTTTGGCCTAGAAAATATAAATATTCTATCACAAAATATAAATTAAAAATAATTTTTGAGACTTACTTTCTCTAAATATAGTGAATTTTTAAAACAAAAAGATTGACTACTTATAATAGAAGAGAACTTCATTAAAAATGATATATTTACCAAGATTCTGTTTGTAAAATTCTTGGAATAAGAAGGAAAATGAGTCATAACAGGAGACAAAATAAGCCTACTTCTAGAAGCCACTCTGATCTGTAGCAGGAAAACTGGCAAGGCCTTATCCCAAGTTAAGTTAGTCTCTTGACAATTTTTAGTAAGCCTTTTTAATGTATGATTCATTTTCTCAGTTTTTCCTCTTCATTGTAGTCTCAAGGATGAATGCAGCTCCAGATAATTTGCAACATTTTAGTCATTTGTTGGGTTATACTAGAGACAAAATCAGGCCTGCTGTCACTTTGAAGGGTATTAGGCAGTCCAAATTGGGGGATAGTTTTTTTTTTTAAGGAAGGCTGTAACCACTTCAGAGTCTTTTTTTCTATCCAGGAGTCATATGTATCCTGAAAAAAGTGTCCACAAACACTAGCAGGTATCTAAAATTTCCTGCAATTTGAGGCATTTGAGTAGGTCTATTTGGCAGTTCTGAGTGGGGAAGGTTCCTCTGTGTTGGGTCCCCATCTGGGGAGGTCTTACAGTAGTGTTTGGGTTATTTTTAACACAAAACACGCAATTCTGTGCAACTCTCTGGATGGTGTTTTGTAGGTTAGGCCCCATTATGTACTTCTGAATCTATGGTAAGTTGACACCTCTCTCATAATTGGTACTATTATAAAAG
The DNA here is from genome assembly GCF_009834535.1 of Camelus ferus. Taxonomy (NCBI): domain Eukaryota; kingdom Metazoa; phylum Chordata; class Mammalia; order Artiodactyla; family Camelidae; genus Camelus; species Camelus ferus. The sequence goes on from NC_045709.1 coordinate 61,312,364, forward strand.
TGCTGCAGCACAGTATCCAAGAGTGGCTTGGGGTCAAGACAATTCTTTGTGTACTATATTTCCAGCCAGATGAGGTGTGATCAAAAGTGAAACATTATTTGGCCCTCTTTTTGTCCTTTTCTGAATGTACTGGCTGGTATTTTGACAAGTCAACCTGGAGGAGAAGTAATCCTATCATGATATCATAATAATCTTCCTTTGCTGTCCTCTTGGCAGCTTGGTCATCTAACTGGTTGCCTTTTATTGTATGAGTTTTGTCTTTTTGGTGGCCTGAGCAGTGCATTATGGTCACTTGTGAGGGTTTATGGACTGCTTCTAATAGTGACAGGATTTCAGAAGCACAGTTTATGTATTTATTGTTTGAATGATGAGCCCCACCTTTCTTTCCAGATTGTCCTCTGAGTTTGCACAAATAATATGCAGCAAGAGTTTGTGTATATATTTATTCGCTATCCCTCAGTGAGTACTAGGGCCCTTGGCAGAGCAATGATTTCTGCCTTCTAAAATGAGCTCCCTGGGGGCAAGGCTTTTGTCTCAACCATCCTTTTAATTGTTATCACCACATACCCAGAGGATCACCTATCTTGATCCATGAAACTACATGCATTAATGAAAAGTTCAATATCTGGCTCTGGCAGGGGTTAGTCTGTTAAGTTTGACCTGCTAAAGTATACTAGCTCAAGGAGGTGAAAGCAGCAATGTTCTGGGGATTGTGCAGCATTGACCAGGAGCAATGTGACTGGGTTTATGGTTGAAGTGACCTGAAGTCTTACATTAAGATTGTCTAAAAGAATTGTTTAATACTTTTCCATTCTCCCAGAAGCCAGCCAATAACACCCTTTTTGTTCCAGTAAAGAAAGCACATAGTGAGGGACATACACAGTGGTGGGTGCCCCAGTGTAAACTCAGATTCTTGAAGTATGTCACAAATAGTTGCTACAGCTTGAAGGCAAAAGGGCCATCCCTTAATAGCCTATTCTAGTTGTTTTGAGAAGCAGGCAACAGTTTAGTATATTTTCCAGAATTTGAATTAAAACCCCAAGAATTATGCCTTGTCTCTCATGGACATAAAAATTGAAAGGTTTCTTTAAATCTGGTAGTCTCAATGCTGGGGTTAAGACTAACCTTATTTTTATTGTTTAAAAGCTGTTTGGCACTCTTTGGTCCAAGTAAGGGATTCAAGACGATGTCCCTTTAAAGCCACATAGAGGGGCTATACTACGAGACCATAGTTTGGGATCCAAATCCAGCAGAATCCTATCATTCCCAGAAATCTCCACAGGTGTCTGCAGGTCTTAGGTGTTTCCAAGCCTGCTATTGCCTGTTTTCTATCAAGCAAAAGATCTCACTGTCCTTGGGAGAGGACAAAATCCAGATATGTGACTTGTTACTTGCATTTCTGGGCCTTTTTCTTGGAAATCTTATATCCACACTTGGCCAAGCACTTCAGGGTTCTGATGGCATTTTGAAGATATTTATTATATGTAGGTCTCACTATGAGCAAATCATCCACATATAGGAGTAAGAGTCCTTCATCCAATATTAAATTTCTAAGGTCCCTAGCTAACATTTCCCCAAAGTAGGGAAATTCTTGAATTGTTGAAAACTGTCCAACAATATTGTTAGATTGCCTGCATTTCTGGGTCCTGTCATTCAAAAATAAATAGCTGCTGTGATTTTTCTTCAATAGGAATGCAGGGAAAAAAAAAAAAAACCTTTCAAGTCCAAAACTGAGAACCAGCCATATTCTCCCAGAATAGTTGTAAGCAGAATGTATGGATTAGTCACTACAGGATGTAAGTCTTAGAATACTTCATTATTAGCCCTCAAGTCTTGGACAAAGTGATACTCTGCTGAGTTTGGTTTTCTGACTTGGAGAATAAGGATGTTATATGGGGGCTGCAAGGTTTAATCAGTCCTGTTTTCAAAAATTTCTTGAGCATTGGCTGTATTCCCTTTTGGGCTTCTTGCCTCAGAGGATATTTTGTTAGATTAGGTGTCCTAGTGTTCCTTTTTAATGATATTTGTATTAGCCATGCATTTGTGGCCTTCTCTGGGGTGCCAACAGCCCACACTTCATGTCTTACATTTACATAAACCTCAGGGGGAAAGAACTTGGTCCCCTTTTCTGGGGTTTCCATGAGCACCATCTATAAGCTTAAAACATGCTCTGGTGGGACCCTGATGTCTAACTGTCCTGGCCAAAAAGTCACTTAAGCATTTAATTTAAAAAGGAGGTCTCAGCTCAAAAGAGGGATTGGACTCCTTGGCATATATAAGAAGCTGTATTTCAGAGTGAGGTCCCCTAGTTGACATTCTGGAGGTTGTAAGAAAGAATGATTTTGTACTTCTCCAGAAGCTCCTGTAACCAGGAATGGATTGAGTTGTTTTCTGTGTCACCTTAATATTTACCAGATTATGTTGCACATGTATCTATTAGAAAGTCAATTAATTTGTCCCCAGCCATCAAAGTTACCTGGGGCTCCTGTGGGAAATTGGAATTGGATGCCTCAAGTCTAAGGGAGCCCCTGAGCCTCTTTATTTATCATCAGAATGTTCCTCTCTTTCTACCATATGAGAGGTTTCTGTCTTTCTCTTATTATTTTCCTTCTTATTTTTTAACTATGGGCACTTTTGTTCCCCAAAGCCCTTCCTCTTCACAGTAGGTGCATTGTTCCTTCCCCAATAGTGGCTTACCTCTCTTCAGGTGACTTAGATGACTCATCTTCTGGGAATCCAATGCTGCTGCCAGAAAAGATGTTGCATTCTGTTTTGCATCTTCTCTCTTCTGTCATTGTTCCCTGTTGTTGAACACTTTAAAAGCAACATCTACCAATTGAGAAGGGTTCATTCCAAATGCACCATCTAACCTTTGTGATTTTCTTCTTATATCTGGGGCACTTTGCCCAATGATGTTCATATTTAGCATCCTCATATTTTCAGGGACCTCAGGGTTTGCATCAGTGTAGTGTCTAGAAGCTTGATAAATTATTTCCATTAGATACTCTGATGGTTCATCATTGGGTTTTTTGGTATATCTCCTTAGCTTGTTTAAACTCTTTTGCCTAGGCACCCTCTTTTAAAGGTCTGCTAGGATGCAAATCCTATAATGCTTTAGGGGTGGAATATCTCCATTATTAGGATCTCAGACCCAGCAATAGAAACTGCCAGATTTTCTACTGGTGTTCCATCTGACTCCCTAGATGAAACTGGTGTGCTTCCTCTCTAGCCTTGTCTATGACATTCTTCTTTCATCCCCAGTGAGCATCATATTCATAATAATGTGAATTTCCACCCAAGGGGGTAGATGACAGATAGAAGTCAAAAGTTTAATCATGTTAAGCAGGTCCTCTCAGTAAGAGAGGTTATAGTTTTTCTCTATATATGAGGGATTATGGAATATTCTTAAAAAGAGTAAACTGATGAAGTGGAAAATATGGTGAGAATTTTGTTTTATGAGCAGTACATTTAGCTTGAGGAAAATCAAGGCACTTAACAGAACATAGTGCATGTCATTCACAATAAAAGTTCCCTTTCTATTTCATACACAAGTACTTCTCCCCAGACTCCCTAGGGAATGGATAATGTACACTGTTAAAAAGAATAGTCAATCCACATAAAAACTACTAAAGCTGATAAACAAATTCAACAAGGTAGCAGGATACAAACAACATACAAAAATCTGTTGAATTTCTTTTGCTAACAATGAAATATCAGAAAAGGAAAATTTAAAAAAAAATCTCTTCTAAAATTCCATCAACAAAATAAAATACTTATGAATAAACTGACCAAGGAGGTGGATAACATACACAAAGAAGTATAAAACATTGTTTAAGGAAATTAAAGATGATTTAAAGTAATGGAAATATATATTTTGCTTTAGTATTGGAACAACTAGTTTTGTTAAAATAGTCATACTACACAAAGCAATCTATAGGTTTAATGTGATCCCTATCAAATTACCCAGGGCATTTTCCACAGAACAAGAACAAATAATCCTAAAATTCATATATTCATTCATAATTCACAAAAGACCTAGAATTGCCAAAACAACACTGAAGAAAAAGAATGAAGCTGAAAGAATAACACTTTCAGACTTCAGACGGTACTACCGTAATCAAAACAAAGTAGTATTGGCCCCAAAACAGACATATGGAACAATGGAAGAGAATAGAAAGCTCAGAAATAAACTCACACCCTTATAGTCAATTAATACTCAAAAAAGGAGACAAGAATATACAGTGGAGATAAGACAGCCTCTTTGGTAAGTGGTGTTAGAAAAGCTGGACAACCATATGTAAATCAGTGAAGTTAAAACACTAACTCACACCTTACACAAAAATAAACTGAAAATGGTTTAAAGGCTGAAACATAAGACAGAACACTCTAAACCTCTTAGAAGAAAATGTAGGCAAAACATTCTCTAACGTAAACCTTAGCAATGTTCTCTTAGGGCAGTCTACCAAGGCAATAGAAATGAAAGCAAAAATAAGCAAATGGAAACTAATTAAACTTATAAGCTTTTCACAGTAAATGAAATGATAAACAATTAAAAAATGGACAACCTATGGAATCAGAGAAAACATTTGCAAACAATTTGACTAACAATGACTTAATTTCCAGAATTTACAAATAGCTCATACAACTCAATAACAACAAAACAAACAACCCAATCCAAAAATGGGCAAAAGACCTAAACATACATTTCTCCAATTAAGACATACAAATGGCAAAGAGGCACATGAAAATATACTCAATATCACTAATTAGCAGAGAAATGCTTATTAAAAAAATGAGTATTACCACACACCAGTCAGAATGGTCATCATTAAAAAGGCCACAAAGGTTAAAATTTGGCGAGGGTATAGAGAAAAGCAAACCCTCTTACACTGTTGGTGGGAATGTAGTTTGGTGCAGTCATTATGGAAAACAGTATGTAGATTCCTTAAAAATCTGTATGTAGATTCCTTAAAAATCCGTAAACAGATTTACACCATGATCCAGCAATTCCACTTTTGGGCATATATCCAGAGGGAATTCTAACTTGAAAAATACATACACCCCAATGTTCATAGAAAAACTATTTACAATAGTCAAGGCATGGAAGTAATGTATATGTCCACTGAGAGATGACTGAATAAAGAAGCTATATGTATAGCTTCTAGCATAGAACCTGACACCTATTAGGGTTAGTTAAATATTTATTTAGTGAATGAAACTATATGACACAGGTGCACAGCAAAGCTTAGGAAAGAGGTAGTGGTTTATTCAATTGCACTAATGATGCCTTTGAATGGTGCTAGCAGTGTAGTTGGTGGGAATACTAATATTTTTATTTAGTGATTAATGATAGTCCTATAAGCTCCAGAATGTAACACTGGTAACTATTGTGAGAACAGGAATCAAAAACTGTATAATTATATTTCATTTCTCTGATAACAGTCTGTTTCAGATAACAAGGATGATGCTTCATCAATAGACAGGCCTTGCCAACACAGAGAACTGATGGAAAGAATATAAAATTATTAAATTTAAAGCAGTGATGGAGGAAGATTTCTTAAACACACACATAAAAAGAAAAAAAACACTAAAACTAATACAGGCTCAAATATTTTCAGGGAGGATTACAAGGATGGATTGATAAGTATTCATATAATGATGATAGAGAGGGGACCAGGATCATCCAAATATTGTTTGTGTAGTGAACATCCCACATAAATAATTCAGAGTTCAAATTTGTTTTATGCTGGGAAACAAGCTGCTGGAAAACAAGCCGCTGGAAATCAAGCCACTGGAAAATGAACAGCTGGAAAATAAGTCACACCTAAATTTCCATGAGCTTAAAATATTATATTCACACTTGCTTGCTTAAAATGCACATGTTTGCTTTGTTTAATAGTTTACACAGTAGATGACCTATAGCACACATTTGGAAGAATGACCTAAAGAACATTTGGAGTGAGAAATCCTGAGATTGACCATAAGGGCATGAAGGAGGTCAGATGTTTCCTTAGGGTGAAATAATGCATGATCCTGGAAAGCCAGATCATCCATTAATATAAATTTGTTCTGGCATGAAAGAACAAATCTGCTATCTCAAGATGTCCAGGAGGTAATAACAGGATAGACTTAGAAATATTGCATATCCCAAGGAGGGTGATTGTTCCTGGAAGGGATAAGCCTGAAATTAATCAGTTAAACAGCAAGCAGAACTTATTGCTTGTTGCATGGAATATGTAAAGCCCCACATCTTTGATCACATTTTTCTCTGAGCTGTATACTCCTAATGAATATGATGTCGACCAGGCTTTTGGGACTCTGGATCCATGAGATCTTGAATCCCCTGGTCCCATCTTTGCTCTTTACTTTGTCTCTTTGTTTCTTAAGTGTTGCTTCACCCATCCTCAGACATGGTCCCAAGCTGCCCTGGATGCAGCAGTTTTATATGGAAATTGAATGATTATGTCCCTCAGCCTGCTTATTAAAAAGTGTGTTGTGTGGCTCTGACCTCCCTAGAGCTTCTAACTGTACCTTTAATCCAATTATCTATAGCGGATGGTCATATTGCAAGAAATATTTTTCAGAATTACATGAGAAGCTTTTAAAATATATTGTGCCCAGACCCCATTCTCATTATTTTTGAGATGAGGTCAAAATGTACTTTTTGAAACCTCCCTAGATGATTCAGCTATACAACTAGGTTTGAGAACCATTTATCAGAAAAAAAAGTTTTCTCTGCTCTAAGGACAAGAGTAAGACATACCAGTCTTCAGAAATCAACCTCACTAGTGCATAATGAGTCATTATGACTCAATAATTTATAGTCGAACTCTATTAGTTTGGGATTAATTAGCCAACCTAGGTTACATAGTGGAGCCACCTATTTCTTGAATTGTATTATTTCTATGAGCTTGCAGCTATACTTCTTATTTTAGGAACTAAACTTTTTAAAAACACATATTAATAATAATAAGTAACAGAGTAGGAGAGAAATGGCAGTAATCTTAAGATCTAACTTCAACAGCTATTTTTAGTATAAATTATGAATTAGTACTAAAAATCTCAGAGAGGAGGGTTACCCTCTGCTCTGTTTGAGTCCCTGCTTTTTCAACAACAGAATGTTTTTTTTTTCCCAGCCTCTCTCTCTGGCCTATTAAAATGTGTGTGCGTGTGTGTGTGTGTGTGTGTGTATAACATATATATTCAATTGTACAAAATTCTAGTGTTTATCTATTGCTTATTTACCAGTAATCCTTGAGGATGATAAAAGATGGTGAGAAAGGGGTGTAGCATATAGTTTTTCTATTTTCTCCTTTTTCATCTGTATATAAAAATGTTTAACTCCCTGAATACCATGGATGAAAATATAGGAAGAGGGACAGAGGGATGTAGTTGAGTGTAAAAAGGATGAGGGTGAATGAAAGGAGTCAAATACAAAGGGGGGATAGGGATATAAAAAGGCAGGAATAAAGAAACAAAAAGGGGGAAAAAAACAAAGTGGGAAAATAAGCAAGAGTAGAGTAAGAGGCAAGATGACAGTCAAAATGTCACCCTCTTTTGTCCTTTTCTTCCATGCAAGTCAGATTTTTGTCTCCAACCCCCAGGTTTGGCAAATCCACTGTAGAGAATGGTCTTACTCACGAAAGGGATGATCTTCAGATTCTATCCATCCTAAATGCGAATAATTGTATATCACTTTTTTAGCATATCCTTATTTCTAAATATATATTTTCTGAAGCATTATTAAGTAATTTACCACTATGGATATTTCCTATCTTCTTAGAATCATCTTTTTCAAATTAAATGATTGTGCTACATTCTTAAATTCATATCAAATGTAATTATTAAGTTTTTTCTTAGTTTTTTAAGCCAATGCCATAACATTTTACCTGTAGATTAATTTATTTTACTCAGAACAACAAGCCATGATCCAAACAGCACTGTTTTTTGAAACTACCATTATGGATGCACAGCAGCATCTTATCTTGTCTTAACCAGTGTCTGATTATTCACTAAAGAATTTCTCATATATTCATTATCCACAGGAGAGTCTTCCTCTTCTTTACTTGTATACACATCAATACCTCCTGCAAGTTGCATTTTAGATATGAAAGGAGTTTATTTTAGGAATGTTCATCTTTCAGTGTGAATGGGCACACCCTTGGTGAAGTGCATGCAAAACTTCCACAGTTTTAATGAGAATTCTATGTGTACATCGATAGGAAATGGGAAAACCTTTGGTCACAATGTCTCCAGCAGTGAGAGATGCATATTAATTTTCTGATCTGGCAGTTATTAAAATCAACATGAGCTCTCATTTCTCAGGTAGGAGCCGCTGGATTGGCATCCTCATGTAACATGATATGATAGAAAGTTATCAAAAATAGATCATAAAATATTTATGATGAGCTCATGTCTACATTATTCTTTACTAGTGCCTGTGATACAAATACTGTAGAGAACATAGTTTCTCCATTTTATGGGAATTTATATTCTGAAGAAAATAATTGTAAAAATAAAACTGGAAAAGAACAAATAAATATTTTTTCTCAATAATATTTAAGTTTAAACTACCACAAAGAGTAGGACAATTTCTGTAAATTTACATATTATTAAATTTGACCAATAATTTGTTCATTTAATTTTTCCTGAAAGTTATTTATTTAACATGTTACACGTATTTACTTTTGTGCAATAATTAGCAGACATGGGATATGAAACAAATACATAATTTGTCTCTAGGAACAACTTGGGAAACAAATATAAGAAACATCAAAATTATATATTGAAATTCAAGTAGTAAATACTAGCGTGTCAAACATATTTCACAGATGCCTAAGCCTATATAGGATCAGATAAGAAACAAATTCAGATCCAATTTGGATAAGGAGTTTTCAGTTATGCATTAATTAAGCACTTAGATTTACAGGAAAAATGAGAGAGGCAAATATTCTGGTTGGGGAAAAAGTTAGAGTAAAGCTTTAAAATGAGAAAAAAAATGGACCATGAGGCCCTACTTGAAAGAGGGTTTTGTTAGATGATTAGAGAGAAATATACATATATATTTCTATATACAAATATACATATATATAGTGCATATAAACAGCACAATGTGAGAGTTGTGAGTTCAGTTCTATTTCGGGTTTACTGAGGACTATTGCCCTGAAGACACCTTTCCAGATAGATCTCAGGAGCTAAAGAAGTGGGGAGAGGGATGTCAGCATATATATTATATATATATATATATATGACAAAGAGATTATGTGCATTCAAAAATGCATCCCAGTTGAAGGTTGCTGGTAGTCACAAAGAGCAGAGGTCTCTTAATGATTTTAGTGCTTTTCTAGGTATGAAAATATGCAAGAAATTGGGTTCATAAAAATTTCTCCTGAAAATATCTTACTATTTGAAGGCCTGCGATGTCAGTTTTTCCCAAAGCACAGAGTGTTTCATTTCTGATCTCCACCCTAAACTCCTTTCAGTGACTAGTCACTCCTACATTGGTTAGTGATTTCATTCTTGTAGAACTAGATGGCAGGTGATATTCTTTAGTTTGCACCACAAATGTTAAGCTGAAGTGTTTGAACTTGCTTCTGAGGAAAATTTTTGATTTTGGAAGCTGCACCTAAAGCCTAATTAATTATATCATTGATTTGACTAGCAAGATTTTTCTAAGCCTTAATTCTGCAAAATGTCTGTATGTAACATAAAGCAGGTGAGCCAACCTTCAGTAAATTTCAGCTTTAATAAGCATGTTCTAGGACTAAAATAAGCTTCTGTTGATTTATCCACATTTGATGTTTATTTTAAACTGAAGAATAATACATGTTTCTTATGACAGCAGCAGGAGCAGGAGATTCTATGACGTCTAAGGTCTATTTAGAGAGTGAGTCACTGTGAGATAAATTCTGTTTTTCTAAATAATATTGTTGCATGCCTAGCTTTCCCACAAACAAAATATCAATCAATAATACTCAAATCAGAATTGTGGCATAATATGCATTACATTGAATACAGAATTACCTAGTTCAGAAAGTAAAAGCCTAAAATTGAGAGAAATTAGCAATCAATATCACTATGTTCTTCTAGATCTGCTAAATGACAGTTCTTTCAGTTTTTAATATTCTGATATTTAGAGTATTAATTAAACTGATCCAAGTAGGTAAGTAATCGATAGAGAAAATATAATCTGAGTAAACATGAACACTATAGAAAAATAGTGCTACTAATAATTACAGAAACACACCAGGTATAATTTGTGGCTGTCCCAGAAAAATCAAGGCATATGGGCACCAAATTAAGAATATTAAAAATCTTTTCTCCTTTCATCTCAATTTGCTCTGGATAATACATATGTTTGTCTAAATAAACGAATCATAGTTTAATGTTTGGGAATAGCAACAGAAATATTTTTCTGAGAAAAGAATCAACAGACTTTGGAAACTAAACATATACTGATGATGAGAGTTAGAGTTAGAAAAAATAAAATACAAGGTAATTTTACTGCACATTAGGTGAAACCTGCAAACAACAGACAAGGGATTGTTTCTCACATAAGTCTGGAAGTAACTGTCTATTTAGTATTTGTTCAATCTTTAGAGGCTCAATTAAATTAGAGTTTTGGTTGTTGTTGTTATTGTTGTTTTTAATATTATTATGGTCTTCTTTTATTGTCATTGGAGAGTTTCTGCCCCTCAAGTTATCATGTCTAACTTACAGGAAGAGGAAAAGACAGAATTATTATCTGAAATTCTCACTACATACATTATATGCCTCAATGAATAGATTTCTCTTACACAGCTATGGATGATTGAAAAATGCCTAGGAAGAAGGAGTTTGAGAGCTGAGATTGTATCAGTCAACCAACACTGTATATAATAATGACTTTTTTCCTGAAGATAGTTTAATTAAGAATGTGTAATAAAATCCCCAAACTATGCAGATTCCATGATGAATTTAAACACTCCAAATTTACTAGATAAATTTTGGATATCATTGTGCAACTGTAGATATGAAAAAACATTACTTCAAACAAATGCAGACATAATGACAAGCATTATAATTAGGTGGAGGAAGTTGTTGAAAGATCAATTTTATTCATCTTCCTGAAACAATAGGAAATTGACTAGCAAAATGGTTTCCCTGATGCTAAAGCTGTTTGCTGATTCAATCTAACTTAAAATTCTTGTAACTAGTTTTTATCTTTTCTCTGACAAACCTCATCTCTGTTTCAATTGCTCAACTGCTTTTGTACTAAACAGCCCCCAAACTTCCATTACACTCTCCACTACTTATATATTCTTTACTCATAATAGGTTATCCTTTATTTCAGAAGCTCTGCTCCAGGAGAGTGGTTATGGGCTGTTAGCTTCAGAAAAATGAGCAGACCCTTCAGAGTTTCTTCATGATGCCTAGTAGATTTATCATAAATAAGAATACAGCACCCTGTAAAATGCACTGTCTGCTGTCTGTTTTCTGTTTTGTTCGGCTTTTCTATAAAACCCCAGGACTCCAATCCTAAGATGGACTCACAGTCTCTAAGGCATTAGCTTCCTATGACACCTCTTTGCCTGTCAAAGCAATAAAGCTGTTCTTTTCTAATTCTCCCAAAACTCTGCCTCTGAGTCTCAGTTTTGCTATCAAGTAAAGGCTAGTTTTTTGGCAATGTGTTCTGGGGACCACAAGAGGACTCCCCTTTTTCATTTTTTTAATGCTTAAACACCTCAGCTTGATCAGATGCTTTGAAGTCTACCTCTGCACCAGCCTCCTTTAAGAAGGCAGTGGATTGAGGGTGTTCCAGGAGGCCAGATGCCTGGAGTGATCCAAGACAGGAGAGGAGAATGTCTGTGTCCAAGACACACAGGTTGCCATACTGACAACAAGGACTCTGAGGAGGGAGGATAGGGCAGAGGAAAATAAGCCCCAGTATCTGCCCAAGCTCTTTTGCTTTGAAGATTCTTTTCCTTCTTCCTTCCAATATTGGTCCAGACCTTTATCTCAAAAACTTTGGGAAAGAAAAGAAGGCTTCTAGGGACATAGTGACTCTTCAGCCAGGAATAGGGTAAGTTCCCTGGTGACAGCTGAGACCCCCTCAACCTATCCAGGGACTCTATAAGCTGGGGATCCCCAATTTGTTGGAACTTTTTCTCTCAGGGGTGCTCCCATTTGATAGGTTCCATTTTGATAGCAGTCATGGGCTTAGTGGGGCTAGGAAACTTGTTTCAGTTGAGTTTGTTTTGCATTTGAGGCTTCCATTTGCTGGCTGAGGTTTGAATTTTGTGTTGCGTGTGCACAAAAGTTCAAAATGGGCAATCCCACTTCCATTCCGTCAGACAGTCCCTTGGGAAAAATCTTGAAAGTTTGGTCAAACTACAGTTACCAACCTATGTCTAAAAAAAAAAAAAAATGATGTTTTGCTGTAACACAGCTTTGTTAATATATGATCTGGGGGAGGAGAATAGCCATTGAATGGTACTTCAAACTATTAAACTATTTTGCAATTAGAACTGTTCATCAAAGAAGTGGCAAATGGGAAGAAATTCCCTGTGTTCAGGCTTTTAGGAAAATGCATAAGAAGGAGAACACCAGGGAATAAACTTATGGTACAAAGAGTGAAAGAAAAGTAAAACCTTATATATAAACTCCTCATGAAAAATTAGATGAGGATAAGGCTGTTTTAAGCATGGAGAACTCCTTTAAACTCAGTTATAATCATGAGGACTCAGGGAGAACTCTCCTGGCTGCCTCCTCCTCAGCTTCTGGGATGACTTCCCCTTCATTCTTCTATCTGCCATTGCCTGAGGAACAGCCTGGGGAATGGGACTTGCATCCCTGCCCTTCCCACAAATTAAGGGGCCAGATATGGTCTCCCATTCTAAGACCTGACAGGGCACCCAATTTGGCCAGGGACTTAACAAACACTGCAGGGGCTGGGGAATTCCCATTTCAATAGCTATCTATAGGAAACAACAGACAAAGACAGCCTGCTGGCTATGCATGGATTTATAGCCCATTTGGCAATCTCAGATTTGATGCCTTGTAAAAGTCAGAATCCTTCATACAATGAGGATCTTCAAAAGATGGCTGATTTGTTTAATTCTAGTTTTGCTACTCACCACCCTACTTGGGTGGATATCCAATCTCTAATGAGTATGCTCTTAACCAGGGATGAACAGACACTGGTATATGAACAGATTAAGGAACCAGCCCAGTGCTTATATTCTGAAGATCCAGGGTAATCTACACCACAGCTAACCACCCCCAACACAGAGCCAGACTGGTATCCACAGACTGATACCAGGATGGCCATTCTTAATCATATTAGGTGATGTATCCTGGCAGAGCTAAAGAAAGAATTTATGAAACAAAAGAGCTCAAATAAATTCTAGGCATTTAAACAAGAATTTAATTTAAAAAAATCCTCTGCCTTTTTGGAATGAATCCATCAAGCCTATCAAAAGCTTACTGACCTAAACCCAGAGGCCCTTGAAGATGTTCAAGTGGTAAATATGACTTTTATCAGCCACAGCACAGATGACATCAGAAAGAAATTAAATAAGATTATAGGACAGTAGGTATGAATCCAGAACAATTAGTAGAAATTGCTTTTAAAGGATATAATGCCCATCAAAAGAGAAAGTTAAAGCCCACTTGGGTAATGTAGGAGGCCTGGTTTAAGAGAAAGAGATATGAGAGAAAAGCCACAATAGGAAAGAAAAAGGACTCACCTATATAAATTAATCAACACACCTACTGCAGAGAAGAAGGGCACTTGGAAAACAAACAAACAAGCAAACAAAAAAACCTGCCCTAAGACGACTAAAACTCAGGGCTGAAAACTAAGACTAAAACTCAGGGTTGAAATTCCTAGGAACAAGCCTCCCTGAGAGGTTATGATGACACAGAGAGATGAAATGGATGATGACAAAGAATGAAGGGGCCCATCATTTCTAGTCTTAGAAGCCCAAATAACTATAGCTCCTAAAGAGCCCCAAATACAACTAGCAGTGTTGTCTCAATTGGTGGATTACTTAGTAGACACTGGAGCTACCTACTTTATTCTAAGTTGTAAATTTACCTCTTTAAGACCACCATTCCAATACTGACGGTGACTGGGCAATTACAGCGCTGACAATTATTACAACCATTTGAATGTAAGTTAGGGGAAAAGACTCTTTTTTTTTTCATTTGACTCTCATGATTTTTTTTAAATTTTTTATTGAGTAATAGCTATTTTACAATGTTGTGTCAAATTCTAGTGTAGAACATAATTTTTCAGTCATACATGAACGTATATATTCATTGTCACATTTATTTTTTTGCTATGAGCTACCACAAGATCTTGTATATTTTTCCCTGTGTTATAAAGTATAATTTTGTTTATCTATTCTGCATTTTAAAATCCCAGTCTGGCCCTTACCACCCCCTACGCCCTTGGCCCTTGGGAAGCAAGTTTGTATTCCATGTCTATGAGTTTGTTTCTGTTTTATATTGATGTTTTCTTGTCTGTTATTTTGTTTGTTTGTTTTAGATTCCTCATATAAGTGATCTCATATGGAATTTTTCTTTCTCTTTCTGGCTTACTTCACTTTGAATAACATTCTCCAGGAACATCCATGTTGCTGCAAATGGTGTTATGTTGTCACTTTTTGTGGCTGAATAGTATTCCATCATATAAATACACCACATCTTCTTTATTCAGTTATCTGTTGATGGACATCTAGGCTGCTTCCATGTCTTGGCTATTGTAAATAATGCTGCTATGAACATTGGGGTGCAGGTGTCATTTTGAAGTAGGGTTCCTTCTGGATATATGCCCAGGAGCGGGATTCCTGGGTCACATGGTAAGTCTATTCCTAGTCTTTTGAGGAATCTCCATACTGTTTTCCTCAGTGGCTTTTCTTGCTTCCCTCTCCCAGTCTTAATGGTCCAGATGTCTTCTTTTACAATTTTGTGTTTATTGTTTTTGCAATTCATGGCAGTTATCTTCTTTCCAGTTATGAGTTTCTCATTTTTGTAGCACCCTGCTTCTTTTCTATTTAGACTAGACCTGTGAATATTTCTTTTAGCATAGGTTTAATGTTGCTAAACTCTTTTAGTTTTTGCTTGTCTGTGAAGTTCTTTATCTCTCCTTCTATTCTAAAGGATAGCCTTGCTGGATAGAGTATCCTAGGCTGCATCATTTTTTCATTCATGATTTTGAATATTTCTTGCCACTCCCTTCGGGCCTGTAGGATTTGTGTAGAGAAATCATCTGAGAGCCTTATGGGGGTTCCCTTGTAACTCACTCTTTGTTTTTCTCTTGCTGCCTTTAGGATCATTTCTTTATCTTTGACTCTGGCCATCTTGATTATGGTATGTCTTGGTATGGGCCTGTTTGGGTTCTTCCTGTTTGGGACCCTCTGAGCCTCCTGTACTTGGATATCTGATTCTTTCTTTAGGCTTGGGAAGCTTTCAGTCATGATTCCTTCCAATACCTTTTCAATTCCCTTTGTTCTTTGTTCCCCTTCTGGAGCCCCTATTATGCATAGATTGGCACACATTATATTATCCCATAGGTCCCTTATATTGTTTTCATTGTTTTTTTTATTTGTTTTTCTCTCAGCTGTTCTGATTGGGTGTTTTCTGTTGTCCTGTCTTTTAGGTCACTTATTCGTTCCTCTGCATTATCTAGCCTGCTTTGTACAGCCTTTAGGTCATTTCTCATCTCAGCAAATGAGTTTACTAATTCTACTTGGTTTTTCCTTACAGCTTTTATTTCATTTTTGACATATTTTATATCTCTAAACACAATTTCTTTTAGTTCCTTCAGTACTTCAGTCCTTTTTTGAAATCTTGATCTAGTAGACCATCAATGTCTACTTCCTTGATCATGCTTTCAGGGGATTTCTCTAGATCTTTTAATTGGGAGTGGTTCCTCTGCTTCTTCATATTGCTCATATCTCTCTGGCATTGTGGCTTAAGGAGTATCAGTTATCTAGTTCTCCTGGAGATGGTGTGCTCTTAATGATTTTATCAAGAGTTCTTTGTGTCTTTGCCCTGTTTTGTGAACTCAGCTTGCTGTTTCCAGAAGCCCTCTGTTGGCATCCTCGTCTGTGCTGCTCCTAGTGACTGTCGGCTAGCAGATCGCACCCCCTCCTAATACTGGTCAGAAGCTGAGCTCTTATATGGTGGGTAAGTGCGTCACTGCCCCTCCCGATGCCACAGTCAGATGCTGTGCTTGGAGGGAGGCAGCTGGACAGATCGTGCCCCCTCCTAGCACCATGGTCAGGTGCTGCATTCCTGCCAGGAAGGAGGGTGGCCACCTGCCCTGTCCTGGCGCTGGTCACTCTGCTGCTCTGTGCAGCTGCCTGTTCTGCCTCGGGTCGAGGCTCTGAAAGTGGGCTCGGGGAGGACTGCAGAATGGTCCCACCCCTGCTCCATGCCAAATCTCAGCTCTTTGTCTTGGCATTGTAAGTTCTCTGAGGTGCCAGGACAGAAAAATCCTATCTGCCTTGGGCTGTAAACAAGTCTCACCCCTGCCTAGGAGGTTGCGGGGCTGCCAGGTGCGAATTCAGGTCTCAGTCCCTCCCCCACCTGGACGCTGAGGACAGGAGGATATGGCATCTGTGGCTGATCTCCACCTCTCTTCTTGAAAGAAGCACCAGTAATGGTGGCACAGGCCTGAGGAGACAAAGGCTACAGTGACCCCTCCCCACAGGACACACCAGCCATGTTGCTTTATTTTTTCACAATTTATGGGGGGCTGAGGTTGTTCTGCTCTGTATCCTGTCCCAGCCACGGTGCGCAGCACCCTGCAGTCCCCCAGGGCTTCCTCAGTGCAGCCATCCCAGTCCTCTGCCCATTTCAGGCAGCCTGTCCCAGCCCCAACTGCCAGCTTGCATCTTGGGCTGGTTGTTGCAGGGACCCTTTTTGTCTGTTTAGCTCAGTTCTGTTGGTCAAGGGGTGCTTGGTGCAGATCTGAGCTTTAGAGACTCCCCCTCCATCTAGGGGTAAATACTCTCAAACATAGCTTCCTATAAGTACCCAATTGCCACATACCACACTTGGGAAGAGATTTATTGTGCAACCTGAATGCATAAATAACCTCCCTGGGAAAGTAAGTGATCTGTCTAGAAGTCACTTCTGGAAATGCTCAACTTGTCCAACAACCCTTGGATTAACAAGAAAAAGGAGCCAAACCCATGTTGGAGGACATCCTGCAAA
Source organism: Camelus ferus (assembly GCF_009834535.1). Taxonomy (NCBI): domain Eukaryota; kingdom Metazoa; phylum Chordata; class Mammalia; order Artiodactyla; family Camelidae; genus Camelus; species Camelus ferus. The sequence continues at coordinate 61,329,569 of NC_045709.1, forward strand.
GAGTGAGTAAAGCCAACTGGGCAGATGAGGTCCCAGGACAGGCTTGATTTGCCAACCCAATGACCATTCAGATAAATAAGGGGCATCTACACCTCAGAAAAACAATATATTTTAAGAAGTGAGTCTCTAAAAGACATTCAACTGGTCCTAAGTCAGTTTTTGACATATGGACTTGTTAAACCTTGTAGGTCACCTTACAATACACTAATCTTTCTAATAAAGAAACCTTACTCAGAAGAATATCATTTTGTTCAGGACCTGAGAGTAATTAATAAAGTTTTCCAATATATACACCCAACTGTGCTAAATCTATCTACCTTGCTAACCACCATAACTGGTGACTATGAATATTTTACTATCTTAGACTTAAAGTATGCCTTTTTCCACATCCCCTTAGAAAAGAAGTTCCAACTTTTATTTTCCTTTGAAATGAAGGATCCCAATTCAGAGCAATAACTCAATACTGCTGGACACTGCTACCTCAGGAAATAAAAAACACTCTGACTATATTTAATAAACTTTTGGAAAAGATTTAAGGGCCTACATCTAAATCAGAGGATTCTCCTACAGCATGTAGATGATCTACTAACAGCCAACATTAATTTAGCACACTGGCAAGAAAATACTGTATCTGTCTTGAGTCATCTGGCATGGTGTGGATATAAGGTATTCTCCAAGAAGGTACAGATTTGCAAACAACATGTAATGTATTTGGGATTTCAACTAACTAAAGGAACTCACAGTCTCATGAATGACCATAAGATGGCAATATATAACTTAGAAATCCTAAAGAATAAAAAATAATCATGCAGCTTCCTTGAGATGGCCAGGTAATGTCAAATAAGGATAACTAATTTTGGGCTGATTGCCAAATTTCTCTATGAGGCTCTAAAAGGACTAGATACTGAGCCTCTGATATGTACTGCAGAATGCCAAAAGGGATATTTAACTCTAAAAAAACAGCCTTTTAATGGCCCCTGCATTGGGCCTGCCTGATTTGAAAAAGATATTTAAGTTGTATGTGCATGAGAGGATAGGAATAACTCTGAGTGTTCTTAGACAAATGCTCAGAAATATCCCACGAATGATGGCATACTTGTCCAAACAACTGGACAATACAGCTAAGGGCTGGCCCTCTTGCCTCTGAGGAGTTGTAGCTACTTGTGACTTGCTTCAAGAAGCTGAAAAATTCACTCTTGGGCAACCTGCAATCATCCATGTCCCACATCAGGTCACCACCTTGTTAGAACAAACAGGAGGTTATTGGCTTACAGCTGGCATAATTAGCAAATACCAAACTGCCCTTTTAGACAATCCTAATGTGACATTATGAACTGTCACCATTCTGAACCAAGCTACTTTGATGCTTACACCCTTTGAAGGGCCACTACTACATGACTGTTTAGAAGTTCTAGAAACCATCTATTCCAGCTGACTTGATTTAACCTACAAATCTCTGCTAGAAGCAGAGTGGGAACTATTCATGAATGGGAGCAGTTCCTTAAGAGATAAAAAAAAAAAAGGCAAGGAATGCTCTAATCACAGAAAAATAGGTTATTGAAGTGGCTGCTTTACTGGCTGGGACTTTTGCTCAGAAAGCAGAACTGATTGCTCTTACCCAAGCCTTGCACTTGTCAAAAGGTAAAAGGGTAAACATCTATACTGACTAAAAGTATGCCTTTACAGTAGTACACACCCATGGAGAAATTTGGAAAGAGAGGACTTTTGACTAGAAGGAACAAAGACATTTAGCATCCAAATGAAATATCGACCCCTCTACAGGATGCAACAGAATCTGAGGCAATTGCCATCAGACACTGTCCTGACCCCAGAAACTAACGTCTTACATAGCCAAAGGAAATCAGACAGCTGACAATGCAGCAAAGAAGGCTGCGTTAATAGGACACATGTTACAAATGATGGAACACCTTTTGCCACAATTCGACTTGAGCCAATATCAGCCATTATATTCTGAAGAAGATAATCAAAAGGCTACTAATTGGGATTTTAACAAAACTGGCCCAACTCAGTCATGGAAAGTAAATGATCATGGGTTAATTTTATTGCCTGCAGCATTGGTGTGACCAATAGTTAAATATCTGCATGACAGCACACATTATGGCCAAAATGCCTTAATGGATATCCCAAAATCTTGGGTCAATGGCCCAGAAATACAAAAGACTGTTCAAAAGGTGACTAAAAGTTGTCAACATAAATCAAGACTAACCCTAAGATCACTAAAAGAGGGCTTCTACAAGGAACACAATATATGGGGCAACACCCCTTTGATGACTGGAAAATTGATTTTACTCAAACATTCAAAACAACCAGGAATCATAAATACTTACTGGTCTTTATAGATACTTTCCCAGGATGGGTTGATACCTTCCACACCAAGACAGAAAGAGCCTCTGAAGTAGCCAAGATCTTTCTCAAGGACATCATTTCAAGATATGGTCTTCCTTCATGAATACAGAGTGGCAATGGATCTGTTGTCGGTGGATGCAACTGGTGTTCCAAGTTCTTGTCTCATCCCAGAAAAAATTCAGAGACAAGACATAGTGGTTAAAAGAGTAAAGTGAGAATTTACAAAAGGATGGACAGTACACTCTCAAGATGAGAGTGGGTAGGCTCAGGTGAGCAGCTGCCCTGTGTTTCTTTGGCAAGTTAGTTACATAGGGTGTAAAAATAAATGGGCAGAATATTCATTGGGGAGGGAAGGGTTTGGGGTCATATTCTTTAATTATCATCCCAACTCCACCTTCCCAAAGGAAGGAGGGCTTTTTGTCCTTATTTAGTCTGGATTGGAAGTATCATGGTGTTAGTGAATGATGGGTACTTCTATCTGCAAGTCTAATTTTATTGAAATGAGAGTATAATGAGCAAAAGGGTACATTTGGACACTGGAAATCCCTCCTTTTCTCATCTTTCTTTGTCAGTCTCCAGGCCAATCATCACCCTGAAAGATGTGACCACTTATCAGTCAAAAGGTTCTTGATTTTGTTTTTCCACCCAGGGACCCCTGGTGCTTACATGATGTATGGTTTCCTGCATTTGGCTTGTGCCCCTCCCTTCTGCCCAATTCCTGCCATTTGATCTGTGTCACCTTTCTCTGTTCATATCTAGCTATCTGCCTCTCTAACACATCTGCACTTGTGGTGGAAATAACAAATGAACCAAGGACCCAGAATTCAATGGAGAATTCACTCTTCCTGGACACTTCAATCCATGGGGAAAATAGAAAAAATGAACCATATCTTAAAGAATACAACTGCAAAACTCTGCAAAGAAGCACATATAAAATGGGGGAAACCCTTACCAATTGCTCTCTTCTGTGTGAACCTGGCCTCTAGGAAGTGGACTCAGGCTGAGTCCTTATGAAGTAGTGTATGGGAGACCATTTCTGAGACCCCAGGGGAAAGGGGAAGATTTACACTTAGCCCAGGAAATGAGAGTTAAATATTATGTTCAGATAAATCAGATACTAACTATCATGCATGCATTTGTGGCTTCCAGGTCTCCCCCACAACTGGAAGCTCTATTACACCCCTTCAAGCTGTGAAACTGTTTTTCTGACAGTCTGAAAGAGCAAGGGCCAGACCAACAACTGGAAACAAAGTGGAAGATTCCTTATGACATTCTCCTCAATACTAACACATCGCTAAAGCTGGATAATGTAGACTATGGATCCACCACATCAGCGTGGAGAAACCACTGGAGGACTATAATTTCCTCCCTGCAAAGAAGAAAACAGTGTGGAGAAATCATCCATTAGGTGAACTCAAATATCTGTTCTAACATGATAAAACTAGGTCATTTTAATCTTTTATTCTTCTCTTACTGTCCTCTAATTCTGGGGAATGCTTTCCTGCAATTGGCTTATTCTTATGCTAATTCTTTTAATTACTGTAATTGCTGGATTTGTGTCCAACTTCATCTGGGCTTCTTTGGTGGGTTTCACCTTTACAGGGGGCAGACTGGAAAGAATTGGCCATTTTAATTTATAACACTTGCAAACAATTGACCACCTTAAATACATGGCCCCATGAAGCCAAAAATATATATTATGTGGTCCTTTACAGAAAAAATTCAATAAATGTTTGAGGATACAACCTCAATCTAAAGGAATTTGGGTAGAATATAAATATTTATCTTTTTAAAATATATATTCTTTCTTTAAGGAGTAAATAAATGAATATGTATTACTGAATCACTATACTGTAAACTAGAAATTAACATAGCATTGTAAATCAATTATACTTCAATTTAGAAAAATAAAAAAAAACACTTATATGAGTTTATTCATATAAATTGTATGTCAGGTTTAAATATCACAAATGCCCAACAAGATACTTTTATTTATATGCAAACCTTTATTCTGTGATTTCTAAAAATCATATTTGCAAAAATATATAACATATTATAAACATTTAACCGTTAGGAAAGTAGTCATCATACACAATCCAATTGTATACTCCAAATAGGGAAAAATGGCTGCAAAGACACATATCAAACTCAAGTGCATTCTCTACAACTAATATATATTACTTTTAAATTAAATTAGTGGACTAAATCAATGAAGTGCAAACCAATTGAGTTTAAAATCCTTATTTGATCAGCTAAACTGAATATGCTGTGGAAGTAAAAGAAAAATAAAAGTTTGTTTTAATTGTATTTCTAAATTTGTTCATATCAAAAAGAAAAAGAACTAAATAAAATAATCTGATAGTGAATTTGCACCTAATGGAACTAACTTTATTTCATTTAATCTTCATAATATGTTATGATAGGCATTATTACTCTCATTTTACATTTAAGAGGGTCGGAATTGTTAAAGCAAACAAATCTTATTAGCAGATGTACACAGGAGTAGTAAGTGGTAGACTGAAATTCAACTTGGGGTTATTTTATATTACTTACTCTATGTTTATATTAGTTTGTTTCCAGGTGATCTTATTCAACTGTGTTATTAGCTTTTCCAAGTAAACATAGTCTGGTTTAAGTAGGATAACATTTTTCCTGCTGTTTTTAAAGTTATTGATTTAACTGAAACAGTTCCACTGAATGAGGCAATAAAATTCCAATAGCAGCAAGCATTTTTACATATTTTTCCTGAAACTCTCCTTGTATTTCTGCTATCAAGATAAATATTTTATTTAACTTACATTGTTCACTTGAGTATTCCAGTAAAATTTATTCTTTCTGGACAGTTCTCTTCCATTTTCTTGCATTCTTGTCTGAGACTTCTGAACCACTACCCACTAAAATTGATGAAAATATTGTCTAAATGCTGATAAATAACACTCATATCATTATTTTCAGCTGTGAATTTTCTTCTGAATTAGAAGCTTATATATACAATGGAATGTCCTTCAAGTAAATAAAATCTAGTATAGTCAGAATATAACACATTATCTCTCATAACTCTCCTAAACAGTTAGGTCCATCAGCCAAATGTATCAAGATAATGCAGATGAATCTAGAATGGAGTTATTGGCAGGGGTATAAATAATGCCTGAGCAGCTTCAGCCCTGGACAGTGACATACATGTAAAAAAAAAAAAAAAAAAAAAAAAAAAAAAAAAAAAAACTTCTGTAATGTGGGTTTGGATGCATAGAATTTTTTCTATCTTTTTTATATCATTATGAAAGTTTAAGGTTTATAGCATAATAATTTGATTTAAATACATCATGAAAGGTTTACCACAACAACTTTAGTGAACATCCATAATCTCATATAGGTATAACATTAAGTAAATAGAAAATAATGTATTTTTCTTTGTGATGAGAACTATTATTTATTCTGTTAACAACTTTAAGTGTATAACATATAGCAATGTTAATTCTATTTCTCATCCCTAGTATTATATCTCTTATAACTGGAAGTTTGTATATTTTGACTGCCTTCATCCAATTCTCCCTCTCCTGCTTTCCTATCTTTGATAACCACAAATCTGATCTATTTTTCTATAAGTTTGTTTCTTTCTTTGTTTTTGAAGTATAATTGACCTGCAACACTATGTTAATTCCTGGTACACAACATAATTTTTAATTTTGGGGAGGAAATAATTAGGTTTATTTATTTTTTTAATGGAGGTACTGGGGATTGAATCCAGGACCTCACAAATGCTAAGCAAGCTTGTTACCACTGAGCTACACCATCCTACCCATTGCATGATTCAATATTTCTATACATTTCAAAATGAGCACAATAATCTGTCTAATTACCATCTGTCACCATACAAAGATATTGGAAACCTAGAATTTGAATTGTCCAACTATACCGGGTATATTTTGAATGTGTATCACACAAACAAAATAATCAGAATACTACTGCTAATAATAATAAATGATTAAGTGAGTAATTTGCACTTCTAAAGTTTTACAGGAAAGCCGGTATTTTATGCTTAGAAAGCCATTAAATGGAATAGAGATAAGAAATGGGCAATTTACATAGGATGAAATCCCTATATTATTGTCTAAAAAATCTTACTTTTAATCAGATCACTTTATTTCCCAAAATATATTTTATATGAAAAATATAATGAGACATTTATAAATATACACATTTTTTCTATATGCATATAAAATAATTTTTATTCAATTCAGAGCTACCACTTTCAAGAGATTAAAAATAAAGTACTAAGTATCATTTTACATGCTCATATTTAATATTGTTTTGTTTAAATTGCACTTTGAAAATTACTTACCACAGTATAAAATCTTATATCTAATCTAAAATCTCATCAAGTGAAAACTACTATTACACCAATATGATAAACTAGTACAATAATCTGATTTTTTAGAAAAGGTGGGAATCAACTTACAGCTACAAAAAACAACTCTACGCCTTCCTTTAAGACCCACAAAGTCAAAATATCATGCTGTGTTTATCTAAAGCATTTCTGTCCTTAGGTTATAGGATTCTCTATAGTGATTTCATTACAATACTTTCTTCCTCATATTATCTGTAAGAATTTCAGGTCTTTATAACACATCATATAATTCAAATAATTATATCATGGAACTTGCTTTAATGGCTAATCAAGAGTTTCAAACAATATAAATGTACAAGTGATTATGGAAGAATAAAGTATTAAGAAAAAACAGTCTTGGAAATTAACTGAAAACAACTTTAATCTCTATTATTCTCTATTTTCCTTATTTTGGATAGACTCTCTTGCAAAATAAGCCTCTCTATGGAAAGAAGAATGCCTTTGAGTATTAATGCTGCAACATAGCATTGGGCATACCATCAATACTTAATTAAATGTAAACTGGTAGTGAAGCAATCTAGTAAAATGTAAGTCAGAATCCACTTTTTTAACAGTTATGAGACTACTCAATATATTTTTAAACATTTTTTATTGAGTTATAGTCATTTTAGAATGTTGTGTCAAAGTCCAGTGTAGAGCAAAATTTTTCAGTAATACATGAACATATATACATATTCATTGTCACATTTGTTTTGCTGTGAGCTACCATAAGATCTTGTATATATTTCCCTGTGCTATACAGTATAATCTTGTTTTCTATTCTACATTTTGAAATACCAGTCTGTCCCTTCCCACCCCTACTCCGTTGGCAACCACAAGATTGTATTCTGAGTCTGTTTCTATTTTGTATTTATGATTTGTTTTTTCAGATTCTATGTATGAGCGATCTCATATGGTACTTTTCTTTCTCTTTCTGGTTTACTTCACTTAGAATGACATTCTCCAGCAATATCCATGTTGCTGCAAATAACATTATGTTGTCAGTTTTTATGGCTGAATAGGATTCCATTGTATAAATATACCACCTCTTCTTTATCCAGTCATCTGTTGACAGACATTTAGGCTGTTTCTATGTCTTGGCTATTGTAAATATAGCTGCTATGTATACTGCGGTGCAGGTGTCTTTTTGAAGTATGGTTCTTTCTGGATCATATATTTATTTTCATATTCTTTTTTACCATGTTACTACAAGATATTGAATATAATTCCCTGTTTTATACAGTGTGAACTTGTTTTTCTATTTTTTATATATATATTAGTATCTGCAAATATCAAACTCTCAATTTATTCCTTCCTACCCCCTTCCCTCTCTGGTAACCATAAGTTTTTTTTTTTCTATGTTTGTGAGTCTGTTTCTTTTTCTGTCCTTTAAATAAGTTCATTTGTGTGTGGTTTTGCTTTTTGTAAGATTACACATGTAAGTGATACCATACGGTATTTTTCTTTCTCTTTCTGGCTTACTTCACTTAGAATGGCAATCTCCAGGTCCATCTATGTTGCTGCAAATAGCATTACTTTATTATTTTTTATGGTTGAACAACACTCCATTATATAAATATGTCACACCTTCTTTATCCAGTCAGCTGTCAATGGATATTTATGATGTTCTTATGTCTTAGTTATTGTAAATAATGCTGCTGTGAACATTGGGGTGCATGCATTTTTTGAATTAAGGTTTCCTCTGGATATATGCCCAGAAGTGGGATTGTTGGATTATATGGTAAGTCTAGTTTTAGTCTGTTGACCAATCTTCATACTGCTTTCCATAACAGCTGCACAAAACTCCATTTTCACCAAGAGTGTGGGAGGGTTCCTTTATATCCACACCCTCTCCAGCATTTACTGTTCGTGGACTTTTGAATAAGGGCCATTCTGACTGATATGAAATGATAGCTCATTGTAGTTTTGATTTGCATTTCTCTGATAATTAGCAATATTGATCATTTTTTATGTGCCTATTGGTCATTTGTATGTTTCCACTGAAGAATTGCTTGTTAGTTCTTCTTCCAGTTTTGCAGCGGGTTGTTTGGGTTTTTTATTATTAAACTGAATGAACTCTCTATATATCCTGGACATTAAACCCCTGTCATTTTTTCAAGTATTTTCTCCCATTCTGTAGATTGCCATTTTGTTTTGCTTATGGCCTCCTTTGCTGTCAAAATCTTATGCTTAATTAGGTCACAATTGCTTATCTTTGCTCTCATTTCTATTGCCTGCATAGACTGCCTTAGGAGAACATCACTAAGATTTATCTCAGAGAATGTTTTGCCTGTTTTCCTTTGGGATGTTTATACTGTCCTGTCTTATGTTTAAGTCTCTAAGCCATTTTGAGTTTATTTTTGTAAATGATGTGAGACAGTGTTCTAAATTCATTGATTTACATGCTGCTGTCCATACTTAAGTGGGAGAGAATTATATTTATTGTAGACACAATTTCTTTGTACAAATTGAGGACCCAGTGAAATATAGGGTTCAGAGAAGGAAGTTCAGGGATTGGTGGTTTTTCAGAGAGGAGTGTCAGTTAATGCCAACTGTTTTTGTTCAGATGTGACTGCGGATTGGCTCGCAGTGAGATTTTAACTGATCCACTCACATTCAAAATTGTGTGTCTATCACTGAAAAGTTAACTTTAGAAGTTCTTTTGTTCAAAGCACCCACTAATTAAAATACATTAAACAAAGTTTAATTAAAACAAAATATTAAGCTTACTAGTTACATAACTACAAAATAATCAGTCTTTTCCTTGGAGTATGGGATTTTAAAAAAAATATTTAATGTGACTTAACAAAATGTACTTAGTTAATGTGTACAACTTGACAATTTAGGGGAAAAGTATATACCATGAAGCCACCTCTACCATCAAAGCCAGGAGTTGTATACATAAATAATTACAAGTTTTTATATGTCAAAAAATAAGGTTTAATATGAGAATTTAAAAAATAAATTCTAATAATAAAATAAAAGATGAGGAGACTGAGGCTTAGTGGCTTAGAAGGCCACTGGACACAGAGGTTCTCTGAGGTCATTAACTAGAAAGTGACAGAACCAAGATTCACACCCAGTCCCCTCCAGCTTCATGTGTAAAGTTTACTAGATGTCACCTGAGTCTCAGAATTATGCCCAGCACATGCTGGGAGATTGATATGCCCAGATGAACAAGACACAGTTCCTGGCTTCCTGTAGCTTATGCTGGACTGGACTTGTTGTCCAATGATGTTCAGACTCCTCCTACTCCAAATGGGGGAAATTCTAAAATTTAGGCTATTGCAATATTGTAGACTCATGAAAAGGATCATTTATATGATAATGCTCTCCTCTTGAATGCTGAGTCAGAGAGAGCACATGCCATGAAGAAAAGTGAGATTGGGTATTTCAAATGACTCTGTCACTGTTTTTGTTTGCTTGTTTGTTTTAAGAAGAAGGAAGTGTCTACAATCTTTGCAAAAGAAACTCACTTAACCTTGCAATCTGGAAGTTTTCCCGTCCATTCCTTTGAAGTACACTTAGTCCACATTAGCATTATATAGAAAGTAGGAAGCACTAGACCTACAAGTTTATCAAAGAAATAAGTACATGAACAAACCTGGTTAAGTTTCTCTTACTGAAAGAAGAGTGTCAATAAAATTCCTTACAGGGAGCTTTCTAAAAAGATCTTTTGAATGCTATGGTAAATTTTTTGTTCTATGCAGTTTGAAAATTCTTTGCTTCTATTCACAGTTAAGTAACTGTATTGTGGAAAGACAGAAAGAAGGCTATAGAAATACTTGTGTTCCTGTCTGATAAATAATACCTTAGCTGCTTCTGCAACTTGAAGTAAGTATCATATACTGAAAGAACACTCTGCAACAGATTTTTCATCTAGCTTGTAGAAAACACACATATTTACTCTATGGAAGAGAAGACCTGTGCCTTATGTGCAGCTTTCACTGTTATCCACATTGAGAGCACAGATCTTAGTGCATCTTTAAAGAACGTCTTAGAAATAGTGGATGTACACATCTCTGAAACATTTCAGTTGGTGCTCCAAATTTTGGGAACAAATTCCATATCCCAAAGAGCTCTCTATAAATTTTCTCTTATCCACATTGTGTAAAATACATACTATGACACTATGGGAAAGAAGACTTTCCAGACAGTATAAAAAGGATATACTCATATTCTCCTTTAGAACATAGTGCTTAGAGCAGCTTCACATACCACTGGAAACAGCAGAATTACAGCTCTCTTAACTTACCCACTAGGTATATTCCATTTCAATTATATCTTCCACTCAATGAAAGAACACAGTGCAGATATTTCTATCACTTAGCATGAACCAATCCTCTACATTCCTTATAAGAGAAACCTATTTAACCTTGCTATCTTAAATGCTCCCCTTTGATTTGCCTGAAGTACACTTATTTTCCATCAAAATCATATATGGAGTATAAAATTCTAGACAACATTTTATTTTAAAAAATAGTACTTAATTAAAACCTGGTTAAAATTTGCTTTAACTGAAAGAACAGTGCCTATAAAAGTACTTACAGGTAAATCTGTGTAAAGGTATTTTGAACAAAATGGGAAACTCTTAGTTCTGTGCAGGTTAAAAGCCCTTCATTTCTATTTTCATTTAGGTTACAGTATTTCAGGAAGACATAGGTAGCCAATAGAAACACTAGTGTTCCAAGTATGAATAATAATAGCGCAACTGCTTCTTTCACTTGGAAAAAGTGTCATATCCTGAAAAAACTGCACATCAAAGTACATTCATCTAGCTGGTAGAAATCACTTACATTTACTTTATGGGAAACAAGTCCTTCCATGCCTTCTGAGTACCTTTATCTGACATTTACCTTGAGAACATAGAACTTATTGCACTTTTAAAAGAAATCTTAGAAACAATAGGTGTACAGGTCTCTGAAACATTTCTGTAGGTGCTCCAAATTGAGGATATAAGTTTCATATTGTGAAAGAACAATCAGTATAAAGTTTCTTACATCCAGCTTGTGTAAAACAAATACATTGACACTATGGGAAAGAAACCTTTCCAGATAGTCTGAAAGACTCTGACTCACACTCACCTATAAAATATAGAGCTTAGTGCAGCTCCAAGCACTTCTGGAAAAAAAGCAGAATCACAGGTCTCTTAAATTATGCACTACATATGTAACATTCATATTATATATTCCACTCAGTGAAAAGAACATAGGACATAGTATTCCTTTTGGAATTAATAGTAGGAAACGGTTTCACCATGCTAACTCAAAGACTTCACCTTTATTCTCTTGAAAGACACATAGTTTACCCCGGCATCCTACAGAAAATAAGAAATGCTAGTCTTCAAAGTTTATGAAATTAATCAGTACACAAATCAAAGACAAATAATAATTTCCTGTATTGACAGAATAGTGCCAATAAGATATTTTACAGATTGCACTGTGAAAAGTTCTGCTGAACACTATGGAAAATTCTTCCACCACTGAGTTGAAAAGGTTTTTCTTCTATTCTCAGTTGGGTAACACTATTGAGGAAAAAAATCAAAAGAAGCCCTTTGAACCAATGATATTACAAGTCTGATAAACACTACCTGCTTCTGTCACTTGAAAGTATGTTTCATATAATGAAAAAAACCTGTGCATCAGACATATTTTATCTAACTTATAGAAACATACAGTTACTGTATGGAAAACAAGTACTTCATGCCTTTGACAGACTTTCACTGACATTCAGCTTGAAAACATTGTTTATTGCAAGTTTAAGTAAAACTTAGAAAAGTGCATTTGAATATCTCTGAAGCAGTTTAATATGTGCTCCAAATTTTTAAGGCAAGTTCTATATCCTGAAAGGAAACCCTGTATAAAGTTTCTTTGTCCAAACTTGTGTAAAACACAAACATGAAGACTATGGGGAAAAAGACTCCCCAGACAGTCTGAAATGATGGGACTCATATTTGCCTTTAGAAAATTGAGCTTAGCACAGCTTAAGCACCTCTGGAAATAATACAATTATGCAACAGTAACCACCTATAGAATACAGAGAAATTACGGCAGCTTTTAGCACCTTTACAAAGAGCAGAATTACACTTCTCTTAAGCTGTACACTACACATATTACAATTCTAGGTCCCCTTCCACTCAAAGAAAGGACACTGTGCATAGGATTTCTTTCCCATAGAATGAAGCAATCTTCTATATTCCTTAAGGAAGAAACATCTCTTACCTTCCCTTTGAAGGATACTCCCTCCATTCTTCAAAAACACACTTGGTTCATTTCAACATTATAGAGGGATAGGAAACACTAGAGTTATAAGTTTACAAATGAACTCAGTACATGAATCAAAGCTGATGAACATTTTCTTGCATTGAAAGAAGAGTGCCAATAAAACTTCTTACTAGTAGATTTGGGAAAAGATCTTCTCAATAGTATGGGGAACTCTTCTTTATATGCAAGTGGGAAGGGCTTTGCTTCTATGCTTGGACAGCTAACTCTCTTGATGAAAGATGCAAAAAAAAAAAAAAAGAAAAAAGGAACTCTACTATTCAAGTAGACTTGACACTTCTAAACAATACTGTATCTGCTTCTGCCTATCAAGAAAGAAAACCTGGAGGAAAGTTTCCTATCAGGAAAGAAGATTGTACATCAGATGTCTTTCATCTAGCTTGTAGAAAACACATACATTCACTCTAGGGGAAACCAATCCTTCCATAACTTCTGAGAAGTATTCATTGATATTTACCTTGAAAGCAAAGAGCTCAATTCCACTTTTGAGAAAAACTTGGGAAGAGGGGGTGCTGTGCATGTATCTGAAACATTACAGTAGGTGCCCCAAATTTGGGGGACAGTGTTTTTCTATCCTGAAAGAAAACTATGTATAAAGTTTCTAGCTTGTGGGATATACAATCATCAGCACTAAGGGAAAGAAGCCTTTGCAGATAGCCTGAAAACCTCTGACTTGTACACACTTTTAGAACTTAAGGCTGAGTGTGGTTTCAAGTACCCTTAGAAAGTGAAGCATGACTCTTCTTTAAACCCATGCCCTCTGTCTATTGCATTTTGAGAACATTTGGCTTTCAGTGAAAGAACACAGTGCATGAGATTTCTTCTCATAAAATAAAGCAGTCTGTTACATTTCCTGGAGGAGAAATCCCTTTTACCTTGCCTTCTGCAAGGCTCCCACTCTTTCTGCCTTAAATAAATGCAGATTTTAACAATATCATATAAGGAGTAAGAACCTCTAGACTTAAAATCATACAAAAGAAATCAGTACCTGAGTCAAACCTGGGGAAAATTTATTTGCAATGAAAGAACAGTTCTAATATAATTTCTTAAGGATGATTTTGCAGGAAGATCTGAACCTAATGGGTGACACTTTGTTCTATGTGGATTCCAATGGGGTTTTTTCTAGTCTCAGTTTGGGAAATGTAGTCAGAGAAGCCTCAAGAAGCCTAAAGAAACACGAGTATTCCAAGTCTGATTAAAGAAAATACATCCCATACTAGCTTTTTCCACTTGGAATAACATTCATATAATGAAAGAACACTGTGCTCAAATTTCTTTCCTCTGGCTTGTGGAAAACACATACATTTCTGCTATGGGAAACACATACTTCTTTGCCTTCAAAGCAACTTTCATGGCTATCCGCCATGATTGAGAGTGCAGAGATAAATTCAATTTTGAAGTAAACTTGAGAATGAGAAGATGTGCAGAGCTCTAAAACATCCAATTTATCATCTACTGAATGTATGTACAGGATCCACACCATGAAAAAGCAAACACTCTCCATAAAATTTCTTTCACTAAACTTGTGTAAAACACATACATTGACACAATGGGAAACACTCTGAAATACTCTGACTAGTATTGGCATATAGAGCAAAGGTTAGGGTAGCTTTTATTACCCCTGGGAAAAGCAGAATTTATGTTCTTTTAAGATATCCACAACACTAATTGCTTTTCTAGGCCTTCTTGTACTCAAAGAGCGAGCATAGTGCATATAATTTCTTTCTCATAGCATGAAGCAATCCTCCACATCCCTAATGGGTGAAACCTCTCTATCTTTCCTTCTGATGGGAGTTTCCTCCATTCATCTGAAGCATGCTTAGTTCACATCAACATCATAGAGGGAACAGAAAATGCAAGAATTACAAGTTTGGGAATGAACTCAGTACCTGAATCATACCTGGTGAACATTTTCTTGCAGTGAATGAACAGTGCCAATAAAACCTTTTACCAGTAGCTTTAGGAAAAGATCTCAACATTATGAGAAATTCTTCATGTGAGTGGGAAAGGCCTTTGTCTCTATGCTCAGACAGCTAAATCTCTTGAGGAAAGACAAAAAGAATCTGAGGAAACTCTATTGTTCCAAGACTAAACATTACCTTATTTATTTCTACCACTTGGGTGTATGTACAGGGTCCATACCATGAAAAAACAAACACTTTCTTATCAAAAAAAAAAAATACTCTGCATTGAATGTCTTTCATCTAGTTCATAGAAAACACATGCATTCACTCTAAGGAAAACTCATCAATACATGCCTTCTAAGTGGTTTTCACTGATATTAGTCTTGAGAATTCAGAACTCAGTGCTGCCTTTGAGAAAATTTGGGAAAGAGGGGACTGTGTATTTTTCTGATACATTTCAGTAGATGTTCCAAATTTGGGGGTAAAAGTCCCTATCCTAAAAGAACACTCTTTATAAAGTTTCTTTCATTTAACTTGTGGAATACACAAGTATTGGCACTAAGGGAAAGAAGCCCTTGCAGATAGTCTGAAAACCTTCAGAACTTAAGGCTAAGCTCATCTGCAATTACCCCTAAGAATCTTAGCATTTCTCATTTCTGAACCTATGCACCCTGTTTATTATATTTCAAGGACATTTGTCTTTCAGTGAAAGACCAAAGTGCATGGGATTTCCTCTCATAGGATGAGGAAGTGTACTACATTCCTTAGTGGGGAAAACTCCTCTACATTGTTTTCTACAAGGCTCCCATTCTTTCTGTCTGAAGCAACCATAGTTCTCCACAATATCTTAGAGGGAATTGGAAATGCTAGAGTAACAAATTTAGGAATGTAGTCAGTACCTGAATGAAACCTGGTGAAAAAGTTTTTGTATTGAAAAAAGAGTGCCAAGAAAATTTCTGCCAGTAGCTTTGGGAAAAGATATTCTCAACACACAATTATAAACTACATTTTTTGTGGATGGGAAATTCTTTTTATTCTATGCTGAAACAATTAAGTCTCCTGAGGAAAGATACAAAGAAACCAATAAAATTCTACTGTTCCAAGTCTCCTAAATACTTCCAGGACTGCTTCTGCCAATTGGAGTTAAATTTCTCATCAGGAGATTACACTGTTCATCAACTCTTTGACATAGAGGGCACAGCCATGATGGTGGAGTAGAAGGACACCTTCTCCCACAAGTACACCAAGACTGACATCCACAGACCCACACAGCCAATCAGAGCACCTGCTGAACTTTGACAGAACATTGCCTTCTTCAAAAGACAAAATAGACCATGAATTTGGTAGGAAAAAAGGAAAAAAGAAGGAAGAAAAAGCAAAATAGTGCAGGACTGGTCCTGTGGGAGGAAGCAGCAAAGGAGGAATAGCATTCAATTGTTGGGTTTCCCCCTCTACAACAGAGAGGTCAGAAGGACTAATGGGGAATCTCTGAGGCTCAGATCTGTATGGAATAGCCCTTGACCAACAGAACTAAGATAAATGGGCATAAAGGGTCTCCATGACCCCAAGCCCCAGAGGAAAACTGACAGGTGGGGGATGGGATAGGCTGCCCAAGACAGGCAGAGGACTCAGGCTGGCTGTACAGAGGCAACCTCGGAGGACTGTACTGTACTGTGTGCCATTACTGGAAGGGAATATGGAGCTGAACAACCTGGGCCCCATAAAATATGAAAAAAAAAAAGCAAAACAACACTGCTGATGTGCACTGGGGTGAGGGTTGTCACAAACTTTGTCTCCAATGACCCATGGAACCATTACTGGCACATTCTCCAGAGGAGAGGCATTGCTCAGCCACAGCCACCATATCCTCAGGTGCTTATTGCCCAGGTAGGGCTGGGATTGGAAACTGAATTTGTACCTAGTGGCTTAGAAACCTCATAGAAAAGACTGAGACTTGTTTACAGTCCCTGGCAAATAAGATCATTCTGTCCCAGTGCCTCCGTGAACTTGCCCCTCTAAGACAAATGAACAAGGAGCAAAGTTCTGGTACAGAGCAGGGTGGACTGCTGTTCTGTCAGTAACTCTGAGCCTGCCTGTGGAGCACAGACCTGTGGTGGAACAGGGAGATACATGGAGCAGGGGAGCAACCTAACAGTATACATGTACAGAAATGCGATGTCTGGACCACAGTGTGGGGAGGGGTGACAACTTACTTGCCAACCAGCACCAGGAGCAGCACAGACCAGGGGTGCAACTGGAGGGCTTCTGGAACCAGAGAGCTGAGTTCATGCAGGAGGGTGAAGGCAGGAACAGTGACAACTACAAAACAAAAAGGAAGTCCCATTCAATAACAAGGGCAGGCTCTGACTATCAGGTCAATGGCCACACCCCAACCAAAGGGATAACAGGCAAAAGACATGGAAGTAAGACTTGGCAACCACCCATAATTAAGAAGGAGATCTTGACAAAATCATTAAGAGTGCAGGTCTCCACAGGAACACATTCACTTTTTTTTCTGTTCTATTTTCTTTTAGTTTTAAAATTTTTACCCTTTAAATTTCTTTATGTTTCTATTTTTAATCCCTTAAATTTTCCTTTTAAAATACGTTTATTATTATTATTCTTAAATTTGCTTCAATTTCATTTTTATTTCTTTTTGTTTTGTTCTTCCATTAATGATTATATTCATTTTCAGTTTTTTTCTGCTTTAAAGGTTTTTAAAATACCTCTAAACTCAATTTTTATTTTCCTTCAATTTGTTCTTCTGTTATTGATTATACTGTTTTCAAACCTTTTTTTGTTTTTCTCAATTTCTTTTTTTAAATTTATTTCCACACATCCGCTATAGATAAATGAATAAATAAACTCCTAAAGGACCACAGTAGATAACTAATTCTCCCTAAGCCATACTGCCAGAAAGATACAAGCAAAATGAAGAAGATGAGGAACAATTCCCAATGGAAAAACAAGAGAAATCCCCTGAAAGAATGACCAATGAAATAGACACTGATAGCCTACTAGATCATTATTTCAAAAAAGCAGTTATTAAAGTATAGAAGGAACTAAAAGAGATTGTGTTTAGAGACAGATAATATGTCAGAAAAGAAACTGAAACTACAAAGAGGAGTCAATTAAAATTGGAAAACTCATTTACTGAGATGAGAGCTGAGCTAAGGCAGTAAAATGTAGGCTAGATAATGCAGAGGAATGAATAAGTGACTTAGAATACAGGATAACAGAAATCACCCAATAATAACAGCTGAGAGGAAAGCACATAAAAAAACAATTAAAACAATATAAAGGACCTATGGGATAATATAAAGCATGCCAACCTATGCATAATAGTGGTCCCAGAAGGTAAGGAAAGAGCAAAGGGGATTAAAAAGGTTTTTGAAGAAATTATGACTGACAATTTCCCAAACCTAAAGAAGGAATCAGAGATCCAAGTATAAGAAGCACAGAGGGTCCCAAACAGGAATAATCCAAACAGATCCACACCAAAACATATTATAATGAGGATGGTTGGGGTGAATGATAAAGAAATTATTGTAAAAGCAGCAAGAGAAGGACAAAGAGTGAGTTACAAGAGAACCCACATAAGGCTTTCAGCTGATTTCTCTACACAGATACCACAGGTTAGAACGTAGTGGCAAGATACATTCAAATTCTGGAATGAAAAAAAGATGCAACCTGGGATAATTTATCCAGCAAGGCTATCCTTTAGAATAAAAGAAGAGATAAAAATCTTCAGAGACAAGCAGAAACTAAAATAATTTAAGAACAGTAAACCTATGCTAAAAGAAATATTGAAAGGTCTACTCTAAACAGAAAAGAAGCAGGATGCTATAAAAAGGAGAAAATTGTAACTGGAAAACCATTAACTACCATGAATTACAAAAGAATAAACATGAAATTGTAAAAGAAGACATCTAATTCATTAAGAGTGGGAGAAGGGAGCAAGTAATTTTTTTTCTTTTTGAAATTTTTGTTCTGTATAGAATGGGTTTGAGCTTATATTACTATCTCTTTAAAACAAATAGTTATAGTAATGGGTTAATATATGTGTAAAAGAAGGTAACCACAATCCATACACTTACAATACATTCACAAAAACTAAAACAAAATTCAAGAAAATACAAAGGAAAATTATCAAACCACAAAAGGTAAAAGAAAGGAACAAAGAGAAAAGACCAAATCATCTACAAAATTAAACTCAAAATGGCAATAAACACACATCTATCATAAATTACTGTAAATGTCATTTGACTAAATGCTCCAGTCAAAAGAAATAGAGTGGTAGAATGGAAAATAAACAAGAACGTCCAAATGTTGTATACAAGAGACCCACTTTACAGAGAAGGACACACATGGATTGAAAGTAAGTGGAATGAAAAAGATATTCCATGCAAACAGAAATGACAAGAAAGCAGAAGTAGCAAACCTGATTTCAGACAAAATAGACTTTAAAATAAAGGTCACAAAGAAAGATTAAAAAATGACATTTAATAATGATTAAAGGAGTAATACAAGATGAGGATATTATACTCAATAACATATATACACCCAATATAGGAACAGCTAAACACATAAAGAAAATAATAACAGATATAAAGGGTGAAATTGATGGAAATACAATCATTGTAGGAGACTTTAACACCCCATTAATATCACTGCACAGATCTTCCAGACAGAAAATAAATAAGGCAACACAGAAATAAAATGATACAATTACTAGACTTGGTTGATATTTTCAGAACATTACATCCTTCCAAAATGGAATATATATTATTTTCAAGTCCACATGGAACATTTTCTATGATTGATCATATACTTGGCACAAAAGAAGCCTCAAAAATTTTAATAAAATAGAAATTATTTCAAGTATTTTTTATCACAATACCATGAAACCACAAATAAACTACAGAAAAACAAAGAGAAAAAATGACAGCAAGTTTATTAAACAATATGCTACTTAAAAATCAGTGATGAAATCAAAGATGAAATTAAAAAATACTTTGAGATAAATGACATTGAAAACGCAACCACACATAATGTATGGGATGTAGCAAAGGCAGTACTAAAAGGGAAGTTTACAGCAATACAGGCCTTCCTCAAAAATTAAAAACAATTCCAAATAAATAATTTAAACTACCAGGTAAAAGAATTAAAAAATTTAAACTACCAGATAAAGAATTAAAAAAAGAAGAGCAAAATAACCCAAAAGTCTTCAGAAAGAAAGAAATAATAAAGATTGAGGAGGAAAGGAATAAAATAGAGATTTAAAAAAAATAGAAAAAAATCAATTAAATCTAAAGCTGGTTTTTTGGAAGAGTAAACAAAATTGACAAACCTCTGGCCAAGGTCATGAAAGAGAGAAAAGAGAACACAAATGAACAAAATAAGAAAGGAAAATGGAGAAATTACCAACAATACCACAGAAATACCACAGAAATACAAACTATCATATGAGAATACTATGAACAACTATATGGAAACAGAAAGGATAACCTAGAAGAAATGGACAACTTTCTGGAAACATACAGTCCACCAAGACTGACTCAATAAGAAAATGACCACTTGAAGAAACAAATCACTAGAAATGAAATTGAATTAGCAATAAAAAACCTCCCTAAAAATGAAAGTGCAGAATCAGATGGCTTCACTGGGGAATTCTACCAAACACAAAGAAGAACTCATACTGATCCTTCTTGAACTCTGCCGGAAGATTGAAACAGAGGGAATACTCCCAAACTGATTTTATGAAGCTACCATGATCCTGACACCAAAATGAGACAAAGACACTACCAAAAAAAAAAAAAAAAAAAAAAAATTAGAGGCCAATATCACTGATGAAAATAGATGCAAAAATTCTCAATGAAATATTAGCAAACAGAATCCAGCAAAATATCAAAAAGATCATGCAGCTTGATCAAGTTGGATTCATCAAAGGGACACAAGGATGGTTCAACATATGCAAATTAATCAATGTAATACATTACATCAACAAGAGAAATGACATAAGCCACATGATCATCTCAATAGATGCAGAAAAAGCATTTGATAAAATTCAACACCCATTTATGATGAAAACTCTTATCAGAAGGTATAGAGGAAACATATCTCAACATAATAAAAGTGATTTATGAAAAATCTACAGACAGCATAGTACTAAATGCTGAAAAACTGAATCTTCCCACTAAAATCTGGGACAAGACAATGTTGCCAACTCTCACCACTCCTAATTCAACATAGTCTTGGAAGTCCTAGCCACAGCAATCAGGCAAGTGAGAGAAACAAAAGGGGCCCAAATTGGAAAAGAAGAGGTAAAATTGTTAATTGATGCAGATGACATAAAACTATATACATATAAAACCCTAAAAGTTCCACAAAAACTCTACTAGAACTAATAAAAGAATTCAGCAAGTTAGCAGGTTAAAAGATTAACATACAAAACCAGTTGCATTTCTTTATGCTAATGATGAATTAACAGGAAAAGAAAGTAAAGAAACAATCCCTTTTAAAATAGCACCCAAAGTAATAAAATACTTAGGAATAAATCTAAACAAGGAGGTGAAAGATTTATACATGGGGGGCTATAAAACATTGATTAAAGAAATTAAAGAAGACTTAGAAAAATGGAAAGATATCCCATGATCCTGGAATGGAAGAATCAATGTTGTTTAAATGCTCATACTGCCCAAGGCAATCTACAGATTGAATACAATTGCTATCAAATTACGCCGGACATATTTCACAGAACTGGAAAAAATCACAATAAAATTTATATGGAATCACAAAATATCCATAATTGCCAAAGCATTACTGAAGAAAAAGAAAGAGGCTGGAGGAATAACCCTCCTAAGCTTCAGACAATACTACAGAGTTACTGTTATTAAAACAACATGGTATTGGTACAAAAATAGACATATGGATCAATGGAACAGAATAGAGAGCCCAAAAATAGACCCACAAACTTTTGGTCAATTAATCTTTAACAAAGTTGGCAAGAATATATAATGGAATAAAGATAATCTCTTCAGCATATGGTGTTTGGAATACTGGACAACAGCATGTAAATCAATGAAGCTAGAACACTCCCTTACACCATAAACAAAAGTAAACTTTAACTGGATCATAGACTTCAACATAAGACAAAAATACAATAAAACTCCTAGAAGAAAACATAGGGAAAACAATATCTCACATACATCTCAGCAATGTTCTCCTATGGCAGACTACCCAAGCAACAGAAATCAAAGCAAAAGTAAACAAATGGGACTTAGTTAAACTCACAAGCATTTTCACAGCAAAGGAAATCATAAGTAAAACAAAACAACAACCTAAGGAACGGGAGAAAATATTTGCAAAACATGAAACTGACAAAGGCTTGATCCCCAGAATATATAAAAAAGCTCATAGGACTTAAAATGAAAAACAAAACAAAACAAACAGTAAAACCAATCCAAACATGGGCAGAAGAACTAAACAAGCAATTTTCCAATGAAGGCATATGAATGTCCAATAGGCACATGAAAAAATGTTCAATATTACCAATTATCAGAGAAATTCAAATCAAAACTACAATTAGGTATCACCTCACACCATTCAGAATGACTATCATTCAAGTGTCCACATATGATAAATGCTAGAGAGGGTGTGGAGAAAAGGGAACCCTCCTAAACTGTTGGTGGGAATGCAGTTTGGTGCAACCACCATGGAAAACAGTATGGAGATTCCTCAAAAGACTAAAAATGGACTTACCATATGGCCCAGTAATCCCACTTTTGGGCATATATCCAGAAGGAACTCTAATTCAAAAAAGACACCTACACCCCAATGTTCATAGCAGCACCATTTAGAATAACCAAGACATGGAAAGAGCCTAAATGTCCATCAACAGGTGACTGGATAAAGAAGCTGTGGTATATTTATAGAATGGAATACTATTCAGCCATAAAAAGACAACATAATGCCATTTGCAGCAACATGGATGTCCCTGTAGTATGTCATTCTAAGTGAAGTAAGACAGAAAAACAAAAAGAAAAAAATACCATGTTATACCACTCACTTATGGAAACTAAAAAAAATAAATAAATAAAAAAAAATAAAGACAAATGAACTTAAATATAAAACATAAATAGACTCACAGACATAGAATGTAAAGTTGTGGTTTCAAAGGTAGGAATCAAAAGATTGAGAGTTTGAGATTTGTAGATACTGACAGGTCTATATAGAATAGATAAACAAGTCTATATGGTAAAGCCCAGGGAAATATATACAAGATCTTGTGGTAGCTCATGGGGAAAAATATGAAAATAAATATATACATATATTCATGTATGACTGAAAAATTGTGCTGTACATCAGAAATTGACATGACATTGTAAACTAACTATAATTCAATAAAATTAAAGAAAAATCTTTGCCATAGAGAACACATAAATTCACTTTAGGGAAAATGTGTCTTTCCATGCCTTCTGAGCAGTTTACACAGATATTATTCCTTACAGTATAAAGATCAGTGCATTTTTAAGTAAACCTTGGAATGGGAACAATGTGAAAGTTTCTGATACATTTTAGTAGTGCTACAAATTTTGGTGACGAAGTCTCCATCCTGAAAGAACACTTTGTGTAAACTTTCTTTCATCTAGCCTAGCTTATGTAATACACATGCATTGATACTAAAGGAAAGAAGCCTTTCCTGATACTCTGAAAGGCACTGACTTGTAAACACCTTCAGTGATTAAGCCCAAGCTCACCTGCAAGTACCTTCTAAGAAGATCAGCATTTCTCCTCTCTGAACCTAAGCACTCTGTATATCACATTTTAAGAACATTTGCCTCTCAGTGAAAAAGCACAGTGCATGGAATTTCTTTTCATAACATGAAGCAGCTACATTCTTTAGAAGAAAATTCTCTATGTTTCCTTCTGTAACATTCCCACTCTTTCTGTGTGAAACAAGCATAGTTCCCCTTAACAACTATTTAAAGGAATAGGAAATGCTAGGCTTATTAACATAGGAATGATATTAGTACCTGAATCAAATATGGGGAAAATATTCTTAAATTGAAAGAATAGTTAGATAAGTGGGGACAGCAGTAAGATAAGTGGGGACAGCAGTAAGATAGTTTGAAGAGAGGGAGAATTGTCTGGAAGATGGTGGTATGCCCACCTTCAGCATGAAGGGATTTTACTTCCTCTAAATGAGTGCCAGCAAGAAACCAGTTAGAGCCTAACAGCTGCAACTGTTTGCTAGTGACAAGGACCTAACCAGTCATGATCCAATGCTCATTATAATATAATTAGTATTGTGATTTACACCCCTCCCATGGGTTTTCTGGTGTATCATGGGTAAGGACATGTGTAAAAGGGACAAGATCCATCAATTCATCAAGAGACCAGCTTTAAGAGAAGGCGCAAGAAAAGACCATTGCTATTCATCCTTGGATCAGCCCACCTCCCATTCTTGCAGGTGTACTTTTCCTTTACAGACAAATCCTTTAAAATCTTTCATGACACAATGCTTAATCTTCCATTTGAATTCATATCTTTCTGATATGACAAGAACAGGGGTCTTTTCCCTTCTCCTTTTGGGGTAACAGTCTCAAAACAATTTCTTAAAGGTATCTTTGTGGAATGATCTGAACAGTATGGGAAACTCCATGTTCTATCTGGGTTGGAGAGAGCTTTTACTATTCTCAGTTCAGGAAATGTAGTGAGGGTAGACTCAAGTAGCCTAGAGAAACACTAGTGTTCCAAATCTGATTATAGAAAATAAATATTAAGCCATCTTTGGCCACTTGTAATAAGTTTCATACAGTGAAAGAACACTGTGCTCATATATTTTTTTCTGGATTGTAGAAAACATGTACATTTACTTTAGGGGAAAGCCATCCTTCCTTGCTTTCTGAGTGGTTTGCATTGATATTTGCCTTAAGAACACAGATTCAGTGCAAAAAAAAAAAAATAGAAAGTTAAAATGTCAATAAAACTATGCAAAAATTTTTTTTAGATTCAACTGAATTGATGCTATGAAACTGACAGTGTTTATTTTTTAATTTAAAATTGCAATGTTCTTGATTTTTTGCAGGTTGTGATATGCAACAGAGCAGCCTGGGTACAATTGAAATTTATTAAGTGCATTATAAATAAGAAAGATTATTAAGAGTGGTTTTTGAATCAATTGTTATGGTTGTCAACTGTAAAATATA
Source organism: Camelus ferus (assembly GCF_009834535.1). NCBI lineage: Eukaryota > Metazoa > Chordata > Mammalia > Artiodactyla > Camelidae > Camelus > Camelus ferus. The sequence continues at coordinate 61,354,719 of NC_045709.1, forward strand.
ATTGTGATTTAGTGTTTATCAGTAATTCTAATTTAATTTTACATTTAGAGAAAATGTGTTAAAGGATTTCACATTTAAGAAGAAATATCAATGGCTGTCATTTACATTAATTTTGTGAAAATATTCATGAAAATATAGAAGTTAAATTATAATTATATTGGGGGGGCGGACAAGATGGTGGAGTAGAAGGAAACTTTTAACTCACCCTCTCCCACAAAAGTACCAAGAGAGACATCTACAGACCTACTCATTCACTCAGAACACCTGCTGAACTTTGACAGAAAATCACCTTCTTCAAAAGACAAAATTTGTCACAAATATGGTAGAAGGAGAAAAAAAGAAGAAAAAGGAAACTAGTGTGGGGCCAACCCAATGGGGAAGGAGTGGCAAAGGAGGAATAATGCTCTTATGCTGGGACTCCCTCTCTCCAATGGAGAGGTCAGCGGGTTTGGAGGGGGAACCTCCAAGGCTCTGATCTGTGTAGAGCAGCCCTTTACTGACAGAACTAAATGAAAAGGGCAAAAAGTGACCATGGAACCCCCAGCCCTAGATGCAAACTGCTGCAGGTGAGATGGGACAGGCTGCCCAAGCTGGGTGGAAGACTGAGACTGGCTGCACAGAGGCAACCTCAGAGGACTGGAGTGTGCTATGTTCCATGCCTGGAAGTGTATACAGAACATAAAAGCCCAGGTCCAAGCATAAAATAATAATAATATAAAAAGAAAGCAACATTGCTGGTGTACACTGGGAGGTGGGGTTCCAAAGCCTTTGTCTCCACAGACCTGCAGGGCCATTGCTTGTGTGATCTTGGGAGAAGAGAGGTTGGGGCTTTGCTACAGCCATCATGTTCACTGGTGCACAGCTCCCAGGCAGAGAAGGGGTTAAAATCTGAATCCATACCTAGGGGCTCTGCAACCTCTAGGCAGGACTGAGATTTGTTTACAGCCCCAGGCAGTGGGAATGCCCTGCTCTATGGGTGTCTTTGTGGGATTGCACCCATAAGACAAACAATAAGGGGCAGAATTCTGGCACACAGCAGGGGGTGAGGGCTGGTGCTGCCCTTTTCTGCAAGCCCACCTACAGTGGGAGCAGCACTGACCCAGTGGCACAATTTATGGGCCTCTGGAATAAGCGAGCAGAGTTCATGCAGCAGGGCAAGTGCAGAAGTAGCATTTGGTGCTGGAAGCTACACTGTTCTGGTGGTGATACCTGCAGGCCTCTTAAACAAATGAGTAGAATTTGCACAGCAGGGCGAGAGCAGAAGCAGCATTTGGTGCTGGGAAAGGTGTTGATCCAATAGTGTGCCACAATCCACGTGTGCAACCCAGAGATCAACATAACTACACTGGTAGCCCTGAGGGCAGAGAAACTGGAAGACACCAGAGTAGCACACTGAGATTCCCACAGCTAAAGCAGGGACAGGGGAAGAATCAACAATGAGTACTTAAAACACTTCAACCCTGCCTACTACACAGCACAGCTCAGAAGTGGGTTTTGAAGCCACCATTCCAACATAAGCAGAATAGACCCGGCTCCTGTCAGGAATCTAGCAACCACAGAACAAAAAGAGGCTTTGTTCAACAGCCAGGGCAGGCTTGTCTCTGGTCACCACAACACTGGCCACACCCTAAATCAAATGGATAAGAGCCAATAATAAGAAAATTAATACATGTATATTCATGTATGACTGAATAACTGCACTGTAAACTGTGCTGTAAAGAATTGACACAACATTGTAAACTGACTATATTTCAATATTTTGTTTAACTTAGAAATAAAAGGATAAGAGCCAACAAAAATGGAAGAAAGTCTTGGCAACCATCCATACTAATAACATACCTCACAACAAAATCATTTGTGGCACACAATCTACACAGGAATGCATTCTTTCTCTCTTTTTTAGTATTATTTTAATTTTATTTTTATGTCATTTTATTTTTGTCATGTTATTTTTATGTTTTTTTGGAATTTTTCTTTTAAAAATTTTTAATTTTTTTTTTAATTTTAAAAAAATTAAAAACTTTTGTTTTTATTTTATTTTATTTTATTTTGGTTCTTTTTTTTAATTAATAAATTTGTCTTTTATTTGCTTTGTTTTGTTTTTTTGTGTGTTATTTCCACAAACTCTTAAAAAAGAAAAACCTTCAAGACACAGTAGATAACTGATACTCCATAATTCATAGTGCCAGAAGGATATAAGTAAAATTAAGAAGCAGAGAAATCCTCTGAAAGAACGAGTAATGAAATAGATCTCAATAGTCTACTAGATCTCATTGCTTCAAAAAGGGAGTGATCAAAGAATTGAAGGAACTAAAAATTATGAATAGAGACAGATAATACTTTAAAAAGGAAATAAAACTAAAAAGAGGAGTTAATTAAAAATACTAAACTCAATGACAAATATAAGGCTGTCAAAAGATGACTAGACATGCAGAGGAACGAGTAAGCTTCTTAGAAAACAGGATAACAGAAGTCACCAAATCAGAACAGCAGACAGAAAAGCAAATGAAAACCAATAAAGGAAATATAAGAGATCTATGGGATAATGTAAAGTGTGCCAAATTATGCATAATAGGGGTCCCATAAGGAGAAAAAAGAGCAAATGCAATTGAAAAGGTATTTAAAGAAATCATGAATAAAAATTATCCAAACATAAGAGGGAATAAGATCCAAAAACGGGAAGCACAGAGGGCCCCAAACGAAAAGAACCCAAATATACCTACAGTAAGACATATCATAGTCAAGATGACCAATGTTAAATATAAAGAAATGATTCTAAAGGCAGCTAGAGAAAAACAAAGTGTTAATTACTTACAAGGGAAACCCTTTAAGGCTTTCAGCTGATGTCTCTACACAAAAGCTGCATGCTAGAAAAGAGTGGCAAGATATATTTAAAATCCTGAATGAGAAATAGCTACATGAAATCTGGGATACTTTATCCAACAAGGTTATCCTTTAGAATAGAAGGAGAGATAAAGTATTTCACAGACAAGCAAAAACTAAAAGAATTCAGCAATACTAAACCTATGCTAAAAGAAATATTGAAAAGTCTACTCTAAATAGAGAAGAAGTAGGATGCTAAAGAAAAGAGAAAACTATATTGGAAAGGCAATAACTACAATAAGCTGCAACAGAATAAGCATGAAGTTGTGGAAGAGAATGTCAAAATCATTAAAGGTGGGAGAGTGGAGCAAGAAAATAGATTTTTTTTTTCTTTTTCCATTATTTTTAGGATTTGTTGGAGCTTAAATGACCGTTTATAGCAAACAGAATAACAATCAGTTAATATACCTGAAAAACAGGATAGCCACATGTCAAAAGCATACAGTGGAGTCATACACACACACACACACACAAAGAAATCAAGATAATGCAAAATAAAATTTTCAAATCACACAAACAAAAAAGAAAAAAGGGACAAAGAATAAATGCCAAATCAATGGGAAAACTTAAGTTCAAAATGGCAATAAACACATCTATCAATAATTATTGTAAATATCAATTAACAAACTGTTCCAATCAAAATACACAGAGTGGCAGACCGGCTAATAAAACAAGAACCTACAGTGTGCTGCCTAAAAGAGACCCACATTAGGGAGAAAGATACACATAGATTGAAATTGAGAGAATGGAAAAATATATTTCATGCAAATGGAAATGACAAGAAAGCAAGACTAGCAATACTGATTTCAGACACAATAGATTTTTTTTAAAAAAGCCATAAAGAAAGATAAAGAAGGACACTATATAATGATTAAAGGGGCAGTATAATATGAGGAAATTACACTCATTAACATATATATGCCCAATATAGGAGCACCTAAATACATAAAGCAAATGCTAACAGATATAAAAGGAGAAACTGATGGGTACTGAATCATAGTAGGAGATTTTAACACCCCATTAACATCACTAGACAGTTCTTTCAGTTAAAAACTCAATAAGGCAACAGAGAAACTAAATGACACAACAGAATCATTTTACTTGGTTGATATTTTTAGAACACTACATTACCCAAATAGAGAATATACAAGTGTGCATGGAACATTCTGTAGGATAGATCATGTACTTGGACACAAAAGAAGCCTCAATGAATTTAAAAGGGAATATTTATTTTAAGCATTTCTTTTGACCACAATACCATGAAAACAGAAGTCAATCAAAGAAAAACAAAGGAGGAAAAAATGACAGCATGAAGATTAAACTTATTGCTACTAAAAAAAAAAAAAAAACAACGGGTTAATTATGAAATCAAAATTGAAATTAAAAAAAAAATACTTTGAGACAAACAACAATGAAAACACAACAACAAAATATCTATGAGATGATGCAAAAACAGTCCTAAGAGGGAAGTTTATAGCAATACAGATCTTTCTCAAAAAATAAAAATAAAAATAAAATCTCAAATAAATGAACTAAATACCACCTAAAATACTTTGGAAAAGAAGAGCAAACAAAACCAAAAGTCAGCAAAAGGAAGGAAATAATAAAGATCAGGGAGGAAATAAATTAAATAGAGATAAAACAAACAATAGAAAAAAAATCAAATGAAGAGCTGGTATTTTGAAAGAGTAAACAAAATTGATAAACCTCTGCCAGGCTTAACAAAAAGAAAAGAGAATACAAATAAACAAAATGAGAAAGGAAAATGGAGAAATACAACCAATACAAGAGACATGCAAAATATCATTAAGAGAATACTATGAACAACTATATGGAAACAAATTAGACAATCTAGAAGAAATGGACAAGTTTCTGGAAACATACAGTCCACCAAGACTGAATCAAGAAAAAAATAGACCACTTGAACAGATCAGTCATTAGAAATGAAATAGAATCAGCAGCAAAAACCTCCCTGCCAACAACAGTCCAGGACCAGATGGCTTCACTGGGGAATTCTACCAATAATACAAAAAAGAATCAATACCAGTCCCTTTGAATCTGTTCCAAAAGAATGAGAAGGAGGGAGTACTCTGAAACTCATTCTATGAAACCCCACTATCTTGATACCAAAGCCAAAGACACTACCAAAAAGAAAAGAACAGGTCAATATCACTGATGAACACAGATGCAAAAATCCTAAATAAAATATTAGCAAACAGAATCCAACAACACATCAAAAAGATCACACACCATGATCAAGTTAGATTCATCCCAGGGACACAAGGATGATTCAACATTCACAAATCAATGAATGTGATACACCACATACACAAAAGAAAGGATAAAAATCATGTAATCATCTCAATAGATGCAGAAAAAGCATTTGATAAAATTCAACACAAATTTATGATGAAAACTCTTACCAAAGTGAGTAAAAACGGAACATATCTCAACATAATAAAAGCTATTTTTGACAAACTTACAACCAGCGTAGTACTTAAATGTGAAAAGCTGAAAGCCTTCCCACTAAAATCTGGAGCAAGACAAGGATGACCACTCTCACCACTTCTATTCAACATAGTATTGGAAGTCCTAAACACACCAATCAGGCAAGAAACAGAAATAAAATAAATCCATATTGGAAGAGAAGAGGTAAAATTGTTACTATATGCAGACAACATGATACTATATACAGAAATTCCTAAAATCTTCATGCAAAAACTACTAGAACTAATAAAAGAATTCAGTAAGGTATCAGGATACAAGATTAACATACAAAAATCAGTTGCATTTATTTATGCTAACAATGAATTAACAGGAAAAGAAAGTAAAGAAAGAATCCCTTTTAAAACTGCATCCAAAACAATCAAATACTTAAGAATAAATGTGACCAAGATGGTGAAAGACTCATATATGGAGAACTAAAAACACTAATTAAGAAATTTAAAGAAATGGAAAGATGTCCTATGCTCTTGTGTTGGAAGAATCAATATCATTACAATGACCATACTGCCTAAGGTTTTTTACACATTTACTATGATCCCTATCAAATTACCCAGGATATTTCTTACAGAACTAGAAGAAACAATTTTAAAATATATATACATTCACAAAAGACCCAAAATTACCAAAGCAATATTGAAGAAAAGAAATCTAAAGGAATAACCCTCCCATACTTCAGACAATTCTACAGAGCTACTGTAATCAAAACAGCATGGTACTGTTACAAAAACAGACATATGGATCAACAGAACAGAATAGAGGACCCAAAAATAAATTCACAGACCTATGGTCAATTAATTTTTGACAAAGGTGGCAAGAACATGTAATGGAGAAAAGAGAGACTCTTTAGCAAATGATGTTGTGAAAACTGGATAGCAGCATGAAAACCAATGAAGTTAGAATACTTCCTCACATCATACAAAAAAATAAACTCAAAATGGCTTAAAGACTTAAATATAAGACAAGACATTATAAACCTCCTGGAGGAAAACAGACAAAACATTCTCTGACATAAATATTAGCAATGCTATCCTAGGATAATCTACTTAGGCAATAGAAATAAGAGTAAAAATAAACAAATGAGACCTAATTAAACTTGGAAGTTTGCACAGTAAAGAAGACCATAAACCAAACCAAACAACAACCTACAGAATGGGAGAAAGTATTTGCAAATTATAGAATTGACAAAGGCTTATTTTCTAGCATATATAAAGAGCTCACACAAATTAATAACAAAAAAAACTAACAACCCCATCCAAAAATGAACACAGGATCTAAACAAGCAATTCTTCAATGAAGACATACAAATGGCCAATAGGCACATGAAAAAATGTTCAATATCACTAATTATCAGAGAAATGCAAATAAAACCTAAAATGAGTTATCCCCTCACACCAGTAAGAATGGCCATCACTCAAATGTCCACAAATGATAAATGCTGGAGAGGGTCTGGAGAGAAGGGAACTCTCCTACACTACTGCCAGGAATTTAGTTTGGTGCAGTCATCATGGAAAACAGTATGGAGATTCTTCAAAATACTAAAAATAGACAACATATTATCCAGCAATCCCACTTTTGGATATATATCCAGAGGGAACTCTAATTCAAAAATCTACATGCACCCCAATGTTCATAGTTGCACTGTATATAATATCCAAGACATAGAAACAACTTAAGTGTCCATTAACAGATGACTGGGTAAAAAGTTGTGATACATTTATGCGATGGAATACTACTCAGCCATAAAAAGGAATAAAATAATGCCATTTGCAGCAACATACATGTAGCTACAGTTCTTCATTCTAAGTAAAGTAAGCCAGAAAGAGAAAGAAAAATACCTGTAATCTGGCCTTGAGATGAGTTAAGGCCGTGGGACACAATGTTTGTAGTATGCAGTAAATAATTTTTGTACTCATGTGTCAGTTATATAAGATTTAGAACAAAGAAAATAGAAGTACACATGTGCTAGAGATATTCTGTAAGCCTAATGAACAAAGAAACTCACATTATTCATGTGCTGGCAGAGAACAGATGAAAAGCAGGACAGGCATCATAGGCACACACTTCCCTGTGGCAATAAAGTGTTGTTAACTCCGTGGTGTCTCCTGCTAAAGTCTGTCTGGCTGTATGGCTACTCCTCATGCATTTTTTCATTTGGGCCACTCACCTTCTAGAACTCACATCAGTCTCCCTCAGCTGACACTTGGTGTTGTGAGCAGGATGAGGTGAGTGCCCCCTCTGAACACCTTGCCCCTGATGGGGATGCTCTGATGGAAGCAAAGTGGCCCCCTACCTCTCTATGGTACCCGGTGGTAGCCTATTTGCTATATGGCCTCAGCCTGAGGATTGGGACACAGTGCTGCCCCGGCCAGATGATGTCCGGAGCTGCATTGGAGCTGTTAGAAAATAATGTCCCACTAGCACACTGAAAGGCAGCCAGGAGGGTGGCCTGGATGTTCTTATCTGTTTTATGGCATGCTAGCCAAGACATGAGAGATTTACAGATGCAAGTGAAGGAGTTGTAGTGTAGAGAAGAGGAGCTCAACCAGAGACCCAGAATTCAGAAAGGTGTTCACATGGTCCTAGCTCCACCGCCTCTGAGAGCAACTATGCCTGCGTAGCTCCAGGCCAACCATCTCCTAGAGCGGCAAACCTGGCCTCTAGCCCAATTTCACTGCATCTATGGCCCATGGTGAGGCAATAGGTGGAACTAGAGAAGCCCATGGCTCAGAGGGGAACTCCTTCGGGACCACAGCAAGTGACATGTGAGTAAATGGACCACGTATTTGGACTTAGCACAAGTTGTATGAGAAAAGGGCATTCACTGGATGATGTTTTCTTTGAATTTCCATAGTCCAGATGATAAGCTACTCACAGCTCTAATGAAAGATTTGATTTTGGCTAATGGCCCAATGGGAATATTTGGGACTATGGCAGCGCTACTAGCACCTAATGTAGACCACCTCATACATGAAGTAACTGAAGCTCTAGCTCATCTGGGGGACATAGAAATGCACTGAAAGGGGGTGCGTACTGCCAAGACTCAAGGTGAGTCCAAGACCCCCTCCTCCCATGCAGTGACTCAGAAAGGGAAGTTCACACAGAGGAGGAATAATGGGAATGCTCCAATTTTAGGAAGGCCCCAAAAACTAGATTGCCAGCAGATATGGTGTGATTTACTGGCAACTGGCTTGGACAGTGTAAAATTAGATGGCCATCCACTGGAGGTGCTGATGGTCTTATGGAAAAAATTATGGTCTGAGCAACAAGATACTCCATTGCCAACCTCCCAGGCCTGAGAGGTGGCCTTTGCTGATTTCTTCCCAGACTAGGAGGAAGGCCAAGGCATTTGGGACATGGGGCACCCTGACGACTGGAGGCCACATGTTGAACTGATTATCCACTGGTCCCTGATGAATCAACAGCGAGTACTGGCACTAGTAGACACAGGAGCTGAAATTACATTGGTGCATGGAAATCCGGAGCATTTTTGGGGACCATGGGTTGATATAGAATGATATGGAAACAAGCAAATATGTGTTAAATGAGTCACTCTGATTCTGGGCATTGGCCTTCTGCTCCCTGCTGCATATGAAGTGCATATATTCCCAGTAGCTGAGTATATTCTGGGAATAGACATTTTGCAAAGATTACAAATACAGATGACTCAAGGGGAATTTTGCCTGAGAGTTAGTGTGGTGAAAACAGTTATATGGGTAATCCTCATCATACACCTTTGATTTTGCCACAGGCCACACGAGTGGTGAATATCTGGCAATATCAGTTTCCCAGAGGCCATGAGGAAATAGGACAGACTATTCTGAAGCTTGAAAAACCCAGTATAATTTGGGCTACGCATAGCCTATATAACTCTCCAGTGTGGCCAGTGTGGAAGCCAGATGGCTCCTGGAGGATGACAGTGGACTGTCGGGAACTGACCAAAGTCACTCCCCCTATGCACACAGTTGTGCCAAATATAACAGACTTGATGGACCAGCTGTCCCATGAACTGGGTACTTGTGACTGTGTGGTTGACCTGGCTGATGCATTCTTCTCTATAGATATAGCCCCTGAGAGCCAAGAGTAGTTTGCCTTCACCTGGGAAGACAGACAATGGACATTTGTTGTGTTGCCACAGGGATATCTGCACAGCTCCACACTGTGCCATGGCCTGGTGGCCCAGGACCTGGCTCCATGGAGCAAACCAGATACTGTTCATTTGTTCCATTATATACATGACATAATGCTAACCTCTCATTCTCTCAGATTTGGAAACCAGTGCCACAGCACTATGAGAAGCTCTGGTGGGCTGGGGGTGGGCTGTGAATGAGGGCAAAGTGCAAGGACCTGGATATTCTGTCAAATTGTTGGGTGTTGTCTGGTCAGATAAGACAAAAGTGCTGCCTGAAGCAGTAATAGACAAAATCCAGACATATTCCTGCACTGAAACAGTTAAACAATTACAGACTTACTTAGGTCTTCTGGGATACTGGTATTTATTCCTCAATTTGCCCAAATAGCCAAAACCCTGTATAAACTGATTAAAAGTGGAGAAGTCTGGAATTGGTCTGATGAGACTGGATGTGCAGTTGTTGAAACTAAGAGGGTGGTGGCCCAAGTGCAAGCACTGAGCACTATAAATCCAGACCTCCCTTTCTGGTTAGCAGTCCATGTGGACAATGATGGATATGATTGGGGCTTATGGCAAAAACATGGGCAATAGAAAGTTCCCATAGGATTCTGGTCTCAGTTGTGGAAAGGGGCTGAATATCATTATTCTTTAATTAAGAAACAATTGCTAGCAACTTATGCATCCTTGATTGCCACTGAACCCCTGACAGGGAGGCAAGAGGTCCAAGTGGAGACCACATACCCTATTGTAGGATAGGTACAGACATGGGCAAATCAACTCCAATCAGGAACTGCCCAAACCCCAACTATGACGAAGTGGGGTGCTTATTTGGAACAGAGAGCCCAGTACACCATTAGCCCCTTGGCTGCAGAGTTGCAGCAGGTGTTAGGGACTGTGAGATTTGCTGCACCTTCCATACAGACACTCCCACAAGGGGTGGCCCCTGTGCCCAATCCCTTTCATGAAGGGAAAGGGCGACCCCCAGGAACTGCTTGGTATACAGATGGATCTTGTAAGGGCAGTCCACCAACTTGGGTTGCAGTAGCACTGCACCCTGCCATTGGAGCCTTCTTGTATGAGACAGGAGACCAGTCCAGCCAATGCGCTGAGTTATGGGCAGTATGGATGGTGTTGATGAATGAACCTAGCCCCTTGCAGATTTGCACAGATAGTTGGGCCGTGTATGGACGTCTCACAATGTGGATACCCCTATGGGACCTGCAAGACTGGGTGATTGGGAGCCAGCCTCTATGGGGACAACAGATGTGGAAACAGTTATGGGATAAAGACCAAGAAAGTCAGTATACTGTTTACTATGTACTAGGGCACTGCCCAGCCTTGGCACTGGGCAATGATGCTGCTAGCCCAAATTTGTCCTGTACAGGCCATGATCCCAGGACCTGACATAAGTCCCTAGCTCCATAAGAAACTTGGTCATGTAGGCTCATACATAATGAGGCAGGTAGCATACAGATGGGGCCTGCACCTGGGCCACAGTGAAACCAAAGATGCCATGAGGCAGTGCCCATGTTGTGCTAAGCACTACCCACACCAGTGGTGATGGCCCCAACAGATGGGGAAGATTGTACAGGGAATTCAGTCATTGCAGGTATGGCAAATAGATTAGGTAGGTCTCTTTGCTCCTAGTACAGGCTTGTTGTGCCTGCTGACACAGGTAGACACCGCTACTGGCCTAGGTTTTGCTTACCATGTGCCCTGAGCTATACAAGATGCTACTGTTAGAGCATTGGAAGTTTTATGGGCCTTTTATGGGACTACCTTAGAAATACAAAGTGACAGAGGGACACCTTTTACTGCCAACTGTGCAATGGCGTGTTAAAGGACAAACTGAGGGCTTTCAAACCACAAGGGTGAGGCTGGAACAGTGACTTGCCACAGGCAGTACGTCTTTTGAATGAACAACCTCGCCATACAGGTATGAGCCCACTGGAAAAGTTATTACAAGGGACCATTTGGAGACTCAGAGTTGGGCCCATGCAGGATGCCCGCGATGTCTCAATAGTGGGGCACATGTTAATATCACGTGCCCCAACGGTGTTGAATTTGGGACAACAGGACATCTGGACATGAAAGAATCAGGTCCAGACTGAAAGCCCCTGGCTAGCCCTTTTGGAACCATGGGGCGATGGGCTAAATAAAGCTCTGCAGGTAACCCCATGAGTGGGAGAATGGCCCTTTGACGCACAGTTTACCCTAGGGAAAACAGGAGTGTCCTTATTTAAAGGAGCAGAAGCGTTATGGCTTTGGGCAATTCCACTGATAGCTTCTGAAGCACTCCCAGAGTGTAATCAAACTAGTGTGAGCAGATTGGTGTGGTACCACCATCCAGGGCGAAGAGCCCTTCCTGCCCCTGTCCTCTCACAGGATGAGAAAGTGGTTTGCATCCTCCAAGAAGGGAGGGATTTGCCAATAATGATGTCTACCTCTGCTCTGTCCTTCCATCCAGGGTAACAGCAAATACCATGTTCTCCTGGGCACACACATTTGCATGAGTCCACAATGTCTCTCACTGTTGGGTCTGTACTGAGCTTCCCATAGACGCAGGAGATGGACTGCTGTGTCACCTCAATCCTGCATCCAGAGCTAATTGGAGCACCTTGGTTTGATGGAATGCCAACAGGACAGCGAGATCGCCCTCGGACTTGCAGTGGCAGAATATTGAAGATATACTCCGACATGAGCAGGGCAATGCCCCCCCCCCCCAGTTGGAAGGAATGTATGGAATGGGTGTGGATGGATGAATAGTGTTCATGTAAAAGTGAGAAATTTTAGCCCTCTCTGTATTGAGCAGCGGTTTGAACATGAGGCTCCAAACTGCATAGTGGGGTAACTCCCAAAAGAGCTATGTGCCAAAATTACTTATAATGTAAGTGCCTCCACCTGGTTGGATGGACAACCTTTAATTGGCACAAAACCCACCAATTTCTTGCCACCAGGTTACCTGTGGGTATGTGGAACCCACAGATGGTCTATCTCCCGACTAAATGGACAGGATGCTGTACTTGGGGTAGCGCTTATTTGCCTGGACATATCCGGCCCACTTTAACAGAGTGCCCCACAAACTGGTACCCACTGCACACCCAGTGGCACCGGGGGAAGCATGCAGCTTGGTGGTTTTATCCCATGGCCCTGTTCCTGCCTGGTGCTGGGACCATCAGTGTTGAATTGAAGGTAGAAGATTTGGCTCAGCACATATCAACTGTACTTAATGTTACTAGAAGAGCTATAGAGGAATTGTTGAGAGAATTGATGAGATTACTCAGATGTGAAAGGTGGTCTTACAAAATAGAATGGCATTAGATATTCTCACTGCAAGCCAGGGTGGCACATGTGCTATGTTATATACTGAATGTTGTATCTATATACCAGATCACCAGAAGGAAGTAGCTAAGCCATTGCATGAAATAGATCAGGAATTGGATAACATATATCATGTAACTCAAGACCCCCTTAAGAATTGGTGATCATCCTTGACTTCCTCCTGGAGATTGAGCCTAACTGTCCTGGCTATTGTAGCTGCTTGTGTATTGGTAGGATGATGTACTCTGTATTGTTGTTGTGGTCTTTGGACACAATACTCCACCTGTGGGCCAAGGTCCCCATGACCTAGAGGGTGGAATGCGAGCTGGCCTTGAGATGAGTTAAGGCCATGGGACACAAGGCCATGATCAGAGCATGTTTGTAGGATGCAGTAAATAATTGCTGTACTCATGCGTCAGTTATATAAGATTTAGAACAAAGGAAATAGAAGTACATATGTGCTAGAGATATTTTGTAAGCCTAATGAACAAAGAAACTCACATTGTGGGTGTGTTGACAGAGAACAGATAAAAAGCAGGACAGGTGCATCATAGGCGCACACCTCCCTGTAGCAATAAAGTGTTGTTAACCCCATGGTGTCTCCTGTTGAAGTCTGTCTGGCAATATAGCAACTCCTCATGTATTGCTTCATTTGGGCCACTCACCTCCTAGAACCCCACATCAGCCTCCTTCAGCTGACAATACCATATGATATCATTCATGTGTGGAATTTAAAAAAAAGAAAGCAAAAAGAGAACACTAGTGAACTTGTCTACAAAACAGAAGTCAACTCATAGAGTAAACAATCTATGGTTTCCAGGGAAGGGGGTAGAAAGGGATAAATTTTGGAATTAGGGATTTACAAACCACTCTATATGAAAATTGATTAATTTTTTATTTCTATATATCACAAGGAGCTATGTTCTATATCTTGTAATAACCTATAATGTAAAATAATATTAAAACAATATAATAATTTATATGCATGCCTGGGACATTAGGGTGTATATCAGAAACTGTATTTGAAACTGAAGTTGACTGTACTTCTGTAAAAAATAAAATAAATAGTAAGTAAAAACCCTGAAAAATAAATTACAATTATGCCATTAAGGATAATTCCATCTTCAGAGGTCTTTGAAAATAAATGCACCCAGAGACTTACTATGAGATTTTTGAGTACAAGAAAAGTGGTGTATTATTTATTGCTGTATTCTAGAACCTATAGAGTTTCTGGAACACTATAGTCATTCGATAAATATTTCAGAGTTTGTTTATAAGTATATCTCATATCTGTGAAAGAAAATATTTATTAATACTACCCAAATTAAACTTGCTATAAAACTGTGAATACATGTTTTACTATTGGATGAATGAATAAGTAATGTTTTAAAAAGCACATGAAAGGCAAATTAATTTAATATTTGAAATTGATATTATTAAAATTTTGTGAAATCTTTGTCCTCTTCATTTTGTTTGTTTCCACATATATAAAATGCTGTTAATTCACCTTAAGAGAAAGTTGTGCATTACAAGGTTAAATCAAAACCTGCTATCTAATGTTATAAATCCATCATCTAAAGAATTTATATTTGTAAATGCAGATGAGTGAAATTCACTGTACTAATTTTGAACTTCAGACATCTGATTATTGAATTATAGACTACATAGTGTTCATCTTCATACTGTCACTATAATCCAGCTTAAGTGGATGACAATCTATTTTAAAAATTCTTTAGAGAAACACATCCTTGTTATCCACACCTCAAATAAAAACCTATGAAAATATTTGAATAAACAAGAAACTCTCCTGTTTTTTTTATCATTGTCCCCATCTTCTCTGCTTGAAGGGTGCCGGTGAGAAGCATTATCCTTCATAACCACTTTGATGCATGACCAATTTTATTCTTAGCTATTGATAACAAACAATAGAGCTTTAACCTTTCTTTGAATAAAATATTTCTAATTGTGACTGATTTTCTTCTTTGTAATGAAGCTTATTTTCCTCTTTATTTGTGTGTGTGTGTGCGTTTAGGTAGTATTCATGGGCAAATTTCAGACTTCTGAATCTCTTGACAGTTTTGTTGAATTGTAAGAATATTGAGAGTTGACCTTAGTCCAACTCAATTTGGGAAATTTACATGGCATGTATTAAAATTTATTAAGTAAACAGGAAGAGAATCAAATTAACTGTTTCTAATAGACCCAAACAGTTTTTATAGTTTATCTGACAAAGTTAAAAGTCTATTTCATTAATACTGATCATTAGGCTGTGTCTTGACATTATCCAAAGCAAGACTCTTCATTTTAAATCCCAGGAAGCAGTCACATTACCATCAGTGATAATTGCCATCATTAAAACAATACCTTAGAAAAACATTAATTTGGAGGCCCTTGCAGTTCTTTCATAGATAGTGCTACATAATGAATAGTTGTTAATTTTACTTTAACAGGAACACCCAAAAATAAATAAAACACTGGAGAGCCTCCCATTGGGAAATACCTCACTAAACACCACAGAATTCCACACAAAGTACTTTTAGTGCACATATAAATATAAACGCAGCAATTTCTACTTGTTTTTTTATTTGTCATTTTCCCAACTTTTTTATTAAAATATTGTCAGTTTACATTGTTGTGTTAATTTATGTTGTACAGCATAGTAGTTCAGTCATATATTATACATATATGTATATTTTCATTTTCTTTTTCATAATACATTACTACAGGGTATTGAATATAGTTCCCTGTGTGATACAGTATAAACATATTTATCTATTTTATATACAGTAATTAGTATCTGCAAATCTGAAACTCCCAATTTATTCCTTCCTACCCTCTTACCCCACCCCCCAGTAGGGATAAGTTTATTTACTATGTGAGTCTGTTTCTGTTTTGTAAGTATACTTGTCCTTTTTTTTTTTTCATATATAAGTGATATCATATGATTTTTTTTCTTTCTTTTCCTGACTTACATCACTTAGAATGAAAATCTCCAGGCCCATCCATGTTGCCACAGACAGCAATATTTTATTCTTTTTTATGGTCAAGTAGTATTCTGTTGTATAAACATAGCACTTCTTTATCCAGTGATCTGTCAAGAGACATTTAGTTAATTTTCATGTCTTGGTTATTATAAATGTTGCTGCTATGAACATTGGGGTGCATGTATCTTTTTGAATTAAAGTTCACTCTGAATATATTCTCAGGAGTAAGATTCCTGGATCACAAGGCAAATCTATTTTTTTTAGTTTTTGAGACACCTCCATACTGTTTTCCATAATGGTTGCAACAAACTGCATTCCCACAAACAGTGTAGGAGGGTTTCCTTTCCTCCACACTCTCTCCAGCATTTATCATTAGTGGACATTTTAATGATGGTCATTTGTGTTTTAATAAAGAACAAAGAAGTTATAATTATATTATATTTTGAGTTGGGATAGGGACTTCATCATCAACTGTTTTGTTTTAAATTATAGTAATACTCCTTTACCAGGGATATAGTGAGATAAATATGTATATCTCACCTGGTAAACTTGAAGTTACTGGCTAATTAGTTTTAAAATATTGATGTAGCTGTGTGAGAATGGTGGTGATAAAATTATAGTAAGTTTGTAGGTTTAAAACATCTTCAATATGCTTAATATTTGCACGAAATATTCCCTTAGATCAGTAATTGTCTCTCTTGGCTGCCCTTTAGTATCACTTGGGAACTTTTAAAAACCCTGATACTCTGGATAAAGCTCAGCCCAATTAAATCATATCTCTAGGAGAGGAACCCAGGCATTTGTTTATTTCACACAGCATTCTGTACACAAGGATGAAAAGCACTGAGGAAATTCTGAATACACAATGAGCTTTCAAGCTATCTTGGAAATTTTCTCAACAAAAAACCAAAAATGAGTTAAGTCAAAACATGAATTTTATTATT
Organism: Camelus ferus; assembly: GCF_009834535.1. NCBI lineage: Eukaryota > Metazoa > Chordata > Mammalia > Artiodactyla > Camelidae > Camelus > Camelus ferus. The sequence continues at coordinate 61,371,485 of NC_045709.1, forward strand.
TAAGAGTAATAAAATTGTTTCTATTTAAGCAAACACTTGTTATTTGAATTATCATCACAACTCACCGCTAATTTTAAAGAAATATAACCATTTCTCTCGTTTTTATGTATGCTTTTCCATTAAAGTTGAATGCCAATTAATTTTGTTTCATGTATCCCTTAATTCAGGAAAATGGTCAGTTTATTGGTATAGAAATATATTTGACTACTTTTCCTCAACATATAGGGCATACTGGAGATTTATATATGTATATATCACTATATGACATATTAAATCATATCATAGACTTTATATATCAACATATCATTATTTTCCAGTGAGGGGAAAATTATAGTTTTATTAAAATGTAAGAAATGTCAGTTTAGAGGCTTACCCAAAGAACCATCATGATAAACTAATTTTTGGGGGGACATATAAATATATTTTGAGAGAAGATAATGATATTTACTCCATGGTGTATTATCTCAGTAAATAATTTTATTTAATATTATTTAAGATTCTCTTATTTTTACTTTCATATAAAGTAACTGAGGCTAAATATTATCTTGTCCAATATTTCACATTTATTAAATGTCCAGGTTAGAATTTGAGCTAAGATTTTTCTAATGTAAAAGACTGGGTTATTTTTTTTTAAATTCTTTATTGATTTATAATTATTTTACAATGTTGGTCAAATTCCAATGTAGAGCACAATTTTTCAATTATACATGAACATATATATATTCATTGTCACATTCCATTCTCTGTGAGCTACCATAAGATCTTGTATCTATTTCTATGTGCTATAAAGTATAATCTTGTTTTTCTATTCTACAATTTTGAAATCCCAGTCTATCTCTTCCCACCCCTACTCCCTTGGCAACCACAAGTCTGTATTCAGTCTCTATGAGTCTACTTCTGTTCTGTATTTATGCTTTGTTTGTTTGTTTGTTTATTTATTTTTTAGATCCCACAAATGAGCAATCTCATATGGTATTTTTTTTCTCTGTCTGGCTTACTTCACTTAGAATGACATTAACCACGAGCATCCATGTTGCTGCAAATGGCATTGTGTTGTCAGTTTTTATGACTGAGTAGTATTCCATTATATAAATATATCACATCTTCTTTATCCAGTTATCTGTTGATGGACATTTAGGCTGTTTCCATGTCTTGGCTATTGTAAATAAAGCTGCTATGAACATTGGGGTGCAGGTGTCATCCTGAAGTAGGGTTCCTTCTGGATATAAGCCCAGGAGCAGGATTCCTGGGTCGTATGGTAAATTTATTCCTAGTCTTTTGAGGAATCTCCATACTGTTTTCCACAGTGGCTGCACCAAACTGCATTACAACCAGCAGTGTAGGAGGGGTCCCTTTTCTCCATAGCCTCTCCAGCATTTGTTATTTGTGGATTTTTGAATGATGGCCATTCTGACTGGTGTGAGGTGATACCTCATTGTAGTTTTGATTTGCATATCTCTGATAATTAGTGATATTCAGCATTTTTTCATGTGTCTATTGATCATTTGTATGTCTTCCTTGGAGAATTGTTTGTTTAGGTCTTCTGCTCATTTTTGGATTGGGTTGTTCATTTTCTTCTTATTGAGTCATATGAGCTGCCTATTTATTCTGGAGTTCAAGCCTTTGTTGGTTTCCTTTGCAAAATTTTTTCCCATTCTGTAGGTTGTCTTTTTGTTTTCCTTATGGTTTCCTTTGCTGTGTAGAAGCTTGTAAGTTTCATTAGGTCCCATTTGATTATTCTTGCTTTTATTTCTTTTAGGAGAAAATTTTTGAGATGTATGTCAGATACTTTTTTGCCTATATTTTCTTCTAGCAGGTTTATTGTATCTTTTATGATTAAGTCTTTGATACACTTTGAGTTTATTTTTGTGTATGGTGTAAGGGAGTGTTCTAGCTTCATTGATTTACATGCTGCTGTCCAGGTTCCCCAACACCATTTGCTGAAGAGACTGTCTTTATTCTATTGTACATTCTTGCCTCCTTTGTTGAAGATGAGTTGACCAAAAGATTGTGGGTTCATTTCTGGGTTCTCTATTCTGTTCCATTGGTCTATATGTCTGTTTTTGTACCAATACCATGCTGTCTTGATGACTGTAGCTCTGTAGTATTGTCTGAAGTCTGGGAGAGTTATTCTTCCAACCTTTCTTTCTCTTCAGTAATTCATTGGCAATCCTAGTTCTTTGATGGTTCCATATAAATTTTATTATGATTTGTTCTAGTTCTGTGAAATATGTCCTGGGTAATTTGATAGGGATTGCATTAAATCTGTAGATTGCCTTGGGCAGTGTGACCATTTTAACAATATCAATTCTTCCAATCCAAGAGCATGGGATATCTTTCCATTTTTTAAAGTCTTCTTTAATTTCCTTCATCAAAGATTTATAGTTTTCTGTGTATAATTCTTTCACTTCCTTGGTTAGATTTATTCCTAGGTAATTTATTACTTTGGGTACTATTTTAAAGGGGATTGTTTCTTTACCTTCTTTTTCTGTTGATTCCTCATTAGTGTAAAGAAATGCAACTGATTTTTGAACGTTAATCTTGTAACCTGATACCTTGCTGAATTCTTCAATCTGCCCTACTAGTTTTTGTGTGCACCTTTAAGGGTTTAATATATAGAGTAACATGTCGTCAGCATATAGTGACACTTTTACCTCTTCTTTTCCAACTTGCATCCCTTTTATTTCTCTCTCTTGCCTGCTTGCTGTGGCTAGGACTTCCAGGACTATGTTGAATAGGGGTGGTGATAGTGGGCATCCTTGTCTTGTCCCAGATTTTAGTGGGAAACTTTGAGTTTTCCACCATTGAGTGCTATGCTGGCTGTAGGTTTGTCATATATAGCTTTTACTATATTGAGATATGTTCCCTCTATACCCACTTTGGTAAGAGTTTTTGTCATAAATGGGGGTAGAGTTTTATCAAATGCTTTTTCTGCATCTATTGAGATGATCATATGGTTTTTGTCCTTTCTCTGGTTGATGTGATATGTTACATTGATTGATTTGTGTATGTTGAAACACTCTTGTGTCCCTGGGATGAACCCTGCTTTGTCATGATGTATAATCACTTTTATGAGTTGTTGTATTCTATTTGCTAATATTTTGGTGAGGATTTTGGCATCTATGTTCCTCAATGTTATTGGTCTATAATTCCTTTTTTTGGTAGTGTGTTTGCCTGGTTTTGGTATCAGGCTGATGGTGGCTTCATAGAATGTGTTTGGGAGTATTACCTCCTTTTCAATCGTCTGGAGGAGTTTGAGGACTGGTATGAGTTCTTCTTTGTATGTTTGGTAGAATTCCCCAGTGAAGCCATCCGGTCCTGGAAGTTTGTTATTGCTATTTCAATTTCATTTCTAGTGATCGGTTTGTTCAAGTGGTCAGTTTCTTCTTGATTCAGTCTTGGTGGACTTTATGTTTCCCCAAACTGTCCATCTCTTCTAGGTTGTCCAGTTTGGTTCCATATAGTTTTTCATAATATTCTCATATGATATTCTGTATTTCTATTTTATTTGTTGTAATTTCTCCATTATCCTATCTTATTTTGTAATTTGTGCTCTCTCTTTTTTCTTCTTTGTGAGTTTGGCCAGAGGTTTGTCGATTTTATTTACTTAAAAAAAAAAAACAACAGATTTTGGTTTTGTTGTTTCTTTCTGTGATCCTTTTAACCTGTATTTTATTTATTTCCTCCCTAAACTTTATAATTTCCTTCCTTCTGCTTCCTTTTGGGGATTTTTGTTCTACTTTTTCTAATTCATTCAGCTGGCTGGTTAAATTGTATATTTGAGATTGTTCTTCGTTTTTGAGGAAGGCCTGTATCGCTATAAACTTCCCTCTTAGTACTGCCTTTGCTGTGTCTCATAGATTTTGAGTGGTTGTGCTTTCATTGTCATTTGTCTCAAGGTATTTTTTTTTTTAATTTCAGCTTTGATTTCCTCATTGACCCATTTTTTTAATAACATATTGTTTAATCTCCATACTTTCCTTTTGTTCTCCTTTGTTTCTCTGTTGTTGATTTCTAGTTTCATGACATTGTGGTCAGTATAGATGCTTCAGATAATTTCTATCTTCTTAAAATTGTTGAGATTTCTTTTGTGCCCAAGTATATGATCAATCCTGGAAAATGTTCCATGTGCACTTGAAAAGAATGTATATCCTATTTTGGGGGGAGTAATGGTCTGAAAATATCCACCAAATCTAATTTTTCTATTGAATCATTTCATTTCTTTGTTGCCTTATTTATTTTCTGTCTGGAAGATCTGTCTAGTGATGTTAATGCAGTGTTAAAATCTCCAACTATGATTGTATTCCCATCAGTATCCCCCTTTATTTCTGTTAGGAATTGTTCTATGTACTTAGGTGCTCCTCTATTGGGTGCATATATATTAACATGTGTAATATCTTCATATTGTATCACTCCTTTAATCATTATAAAATGTCCTTCTTTGTCTTTCTTTGTGGCCTTTGCTTTAAAGTCTATTTTGTCTGAAATTATATCTGCAACACCTGCTTTTCTGGCTTTTCCATTTGCATGGAATATCCTTTTCCATCCTTTCACTCTCAATCTATATGTTTCCTTCTCTCTAAATTGGGTCTGTTTTATGCAGCATATTGAAGGTTCTTGCTTTATTATCCAGTCTGCCACTCTATGTCTTTTGACTGTAGCATTTAGTCCATTAACATTTACAGTAATTAATGATAGATGTGTGTTGATTGCCATTTTGAACTTCTCTTTGCAGTTGATTTGGCATAGTCTCTTTGTTCCTTTCTTCTTCCTTTTGTGGTTTGGTAATTTTCCTTTTTGTTACCACGGATTTTATTTAGTTTTTGTGACTCCCTTGTAAGTTTTTGGCTTGTAGTTACCCTTTTTCATAGATCTATTAGCCCATTACTGTAACTGTTTTTATTAAGTTGATAGTAACATGATCTAAAACACATCCTACCGAGAGCAAAAAATTTAAAAAAGAATGAAAAAAGAAATTCTATATTTCCCTGCCTCCCTCTCCCACTCTCAATGATTTGTATGTCTTCTTTTATAATTCCGTGTTTATTTGATTTGTAATTCATGAGTTATCACCTTTCCAGTTGTGAGTTTCTCATTTCTGTAGCATCCTGCTGCTTTTCTATTTAGAATAGACCTTTCATATTTTTTTAACATGGGTTTAGTGTTGCTATACTTCTGCAGCTTTTTCTTATCTGTGAAATTCTTTATGTCTCCTTCTATCCTAAAAGATAGTTTTGCTGAATAAAGTATCCTATGCTGCATGTTTTTTTATTCAGGACTTTGAGTATATCTTGCCACTCCCTTCTGGCCTGTAGTGCTTGTGTAGAGAAATCAGCTGAGAGCTTTATGGGGGTTCCCTTGTAAATTACTCTTTGCTTTTCTCTTGCTGCTTTTAGAATCATTTCTTTATCCTTGACGCTGGCCATCTTAATTATAATATGTCTTTGTGTGGGTCTATTTGCTTTCTTCCTATTTGGGACCCTCTGAGCCTCCTGTACATTGATGTCTGATTCCTTCTTTAAGCTTGGGAAGTTTTCAGTCATGATTTCTTCAAAAACCTTTTCAATCCCCTTTGATCTTTCTTCGACTTCTGGAACCCCTATTATGTGAAGATTGGCATGCTTTATATTATCTCATAGGTCCCTTATGCTATTTTCATTATTTTTTATTTGTTTCTCTTGTAGCTCTTCCGATTGGGTGCTTTCTATTGTCCTGTCTTCTAGGTCACTAATTCGTTCCTCTGCATTATCTAGTCGGCTTTGCACAGCTTTTAGATCATTCCTCATCTCAGTCAACTAGCTTACCCATTCTACTTGGTTCTTCAATTTCATTTTTGACATGTTTTATATCTCTAAACACTATCTCTTTTAGTTCCTTCAGCAATTTGATCACTCCTTTTTTGAAATCTTGATCTAGTAGGCTATCGATGTCTATTTCATTGATCATTCTTTCAGGGGATTTATTTTGTTCTTTTAGTTGGGAATGGTTTCTCTGCTTCTTCATCTTGCTCATACCTCTCTGGCACTTGGTTTATGGAGTATCAGTTATTTATTGTGGTACCTAAGGAGTTTATCTATCTAATGACTATGTAGGAATAAGACTTCAGAAAAAAAGAATAAAAAAGAGAGAGAGAGAAAGAATTTTAAAAGAAGGGAGAAAAAAGTTTTGAAACCAGTGTATAATAGAAGATCGAGTTGAAGCAGAATAGCAATCGTTTTGAGACATCCTTTCAAAACCTTTAAAAAAAGGAAAAAAGATTTATTTGAAACCTGTGTCTAATCAATAAGAGGACATCAATCCCCAAGAGAAATAAAAATGAAATAAGAAGTAAAACTTAAGTGGGTAATAGAAAATAGAACAGGTAAAAACAGATTTAAAAAAAAGGGGAGGGGGTCGGTGTTCTCCTGGAGACTGTGTGCTTTTAATGTTAAATCTTTCAGTTTTTGTCCTGTTTTGGAAGCTCAGCTTGCTGTTTATAGAGGCCCTCCATTGGCCCCCTCATCTGTGCTGCTCCCAGCGCCTGTCGGCAAGCAGATCGTGCCTCTTTCCAACACTGGGTCAAGTGCAGCTCTCCTTTGTTGTGGGCAGGCAGGCCACTGCCCCTCCCAATGCCACAGTCAGGTGTTGCAGACTGGCCAGGTAGGAGGGCGGGTCACACCCCCTGCCAGCACCACAGTCAGGGGCTGCGTTCCTGCCCGCAAGGCCAGTGGCTGCCCGCCCTCTCCAGGTGCTGGTCACTCTGCTGCTCTCTGCCGCTGCATGCTCTGCCTCGGGTTGGTGCTCCACAGGCAGGCTCGGGGAAGTCCGAGGAACAGCCTTGTCCCTGCTCTGGGCCAGAATCCAGCTCCTTGTTTGTCTTGGTGGAGCAAGTTCTCTGAGGGACCAGGATGGAAGGATCTTATCTGCCTCAGGCTGTAGACAAGTCTACGTCTGACCTTTGAGGCTGCTAAGCCATTAGGTGTGGATGCAGGCTTTGCCCATGCCCCCACCTGGATGCTAAGCACCATAGGAATGGCGGCTGTGCCTGAGCCCCACCTCTCCTCCCCCAGAAACTTTCCTTGGGTTTTCAGAGATGGGGAGTATGCACCCTTCCCCCAGGGCACATTAACTGTGTTTAATGGAGGGCTCAGGTTGTTCTGCCCTTTGCACCCACAGCCACAGCGCACAGCCCCCTGCAGTCCCCCAGGGCTGCCTCAGTGCAGCCGCCCCCATCTTCTGCCCTGCTTGGGCAGCCTGGCCTGGCCCAGACTGCTGGCCCATGTCTCAGGCTGGGTGTCGCAGGTACCCTCTGTGCCCGTTTAACTTAGTTCTGTCAGTCAAGGACTGACCTGTACAGATCTGAGCCTCAGAGGCTCATCCTCTGTCCCGCTGGCCTCTCAATTGGAGAGGGGAGACCCAGCAAATGAGCTCCTGTCCTCCTTTGCCACTCCCTCCCCGTGGTACCTGTCCGTCTCTGCTTTGCCTTTTCTTCTTTCTTTTTTCCTTTTCTCCTGCCAGATTTTTGGCATTTCTATCTTTTGAAGAGGACGATGTTCTGTTGGAGTTCTGCAGGTGCTCTGGTTGGCTGACTGGGTCTGTGCATGTGAGTCTTGGTGCATTTGTGGGAGAGGGTGGGCTACAAGTGTTCTTCTACTCCGCCATCTTCTCTCTTCCTCCTAGGGTTGTTTTTTAGGTTAGATTTATATTGGTTAAAATCCTTTAAGATAACTTCAGTTTTTCTCTAATGTTCCTTTTATTTAATACATCATTACATAAATTTGAGAAAAAAATATATTTACTTAAATATACCCCATTTGTTTATAATTCTTATTAAAATTCCCACTGACATTTGCATTTCATTTAAGCTTTTCAAGCATACTTCCTTCTATTTCTTATTCAGAAGACATTCTTCTTTTTAAAATTCCACAGTCTCCCTTGGCCACTAAATGTATTATACATGTTTTATGCAAATAATAAATTTAATGTTTTAATATAAATATTTTTAACAATTGAGATAAGTACTTTTATTAGTATACGTGTGTCTTTTGAACATTTTAGAAGTGGTTTTATGGTAATCTTTTCTGTGAAAATCTATTAAACCAAAGAATTTCTTTTACCTAGACAATATCTTCTATAGTTTTGGTTTATGAAAAGATCAATAAAGCCAATGTTATTGTAATTTAATTTATAAAACACATAGTAGTAGAAATTTTATTATTTTATAGCTTAAATGTAACATGTAATATATCGCACAATTAACACATACAATTAGATAGTATGCTGTGCATAGTGATGGGAAAGACTAATTTCATTATTCTCAATGTTTTTGCAGCTGTCTAATCAAATGATTTAGAATTAGAGAATTAACTAAATTCATAAAAGAATTAGTTGTATATCTCATCAATTGATTATAGCAGAAGGTTTTAACAACAATAAAATATATATCATTTTAAATATGCAATATGATATCTATTACTCTTTGATAAAACTATTATAGCTATGAACTATAACAAAAAATTTAATATGGTCATAATAAAATAATATATTTTTGGTTAATCTGAAGCCCTTTCAATGTTTAGTTATCTCTATTTTGGACATTGTATAAAAATAAACAAATAGTATTCAAATACAAAAGAAAACAGCAACTTTTAAAGCACAAGCGAAAAAATATTTGATATTGGAAATTTTCCTAGTCACTAGTTTATTTTGAATGTAAAAATAATACTACTTAAATACATTTATAATCTGTTATCTCATTAATAATAATAATAATAATAATAATAATAATAATAATAATAATAATAATAATGTAGTCTTATTCCATCCATATTGTTAGAAATCTCTAAGAACAAATAAATTATAGTTATACTCTACTAAAACATAGTCCAACATGCTACATGGACAGCTTTACACAAGTAAAAAAGTAACAGATGACAGTTGAAAGGTACTATAACAGTTAGACATTTCATTGACAGTAAATAGTTGAGAAAGGAAGTTGTGCATAGCTTCTCACCCACTACATGGTTTCCAGAGTGGTCATTACTAATTTTCTGGGAAATGGAAATAAAAATCAATAAAATATCATCTCTCACTTATGGGAATACCTATTATCAAAAAAGACAAGGAACAATAACTACAGGCTAAGATAAGGTGAAAAGGGAACGCTTGTACACTGTGGTGGGAATGGAAATTGGTACCCTCATTATCAAACAAAAGTATGGAGTTTCCTTAAAAAAATTAAAATGTTTCAATCTTATATTCCAGTAATCTTATTCCTGGGTATACTTCAAAAGAAAATGAAATAATGATCATGAAGAGATATTTGCACCTGCATATTTATTGAAGCATTATTTACAATACCAAGACAATGTAAACAATTTACATGGCCACCAACAGATGAAGGAATAAAGAAAAGTGATACTGAATATAATTCAGCCATGAAAAAGGAATTCATATTATTTGCAATAACAAGGGTGGATCTTGAAGGCATTATGCTCAGTGAAATAACTAAGACAAAGACAAATATTTCAGGAACTTACTTATATGTAAAATCTAAAAAAAGAAAAAAAAACACACACACAACAACAACAACAAAACCTGAATTCATAGAAACAGAGAATAGATTGGTAGTTGCCAGGGATGGAGGGCATGTGACAGAAATCAGTGAAGGCGATCAAAGCATAAAAAGTTCCAGAGGCTGTTGAGAAAAGGGAATCCTCCTACACTGCTGGTGGGAATGCAGTTTGGTGCAGCCACTGTGGAATACAGTATGGAGAGTCCTCAAAAGACTAGGAATAGACTTACCATATGACCCAGCAATCCCACTCCTGGGCATAAATCTAGAAGGAACACTAATTCAAAAAGTCACCTGCACCCCAATGTTCTTAGCAGTATTATTTAGAATAGGCAAGACATGGAAGAAGCCTAAATGTCCATCAACAGATGACTGGATAAAGAACGTGTGGTATATTTACACAATGGAATACTATTCAGCCATAAAAATGACAATATAATGCCATTTGCATCAATAGGGATATCCCTGGAGAATGTCATTCTAAGTGAAGTAAGCCAGCAAGAGAAAGAAAAATACCATATGATATCACTCAGATGTGGAATCTAAATAAATAAATAAATAAATAAATAAATAAATAAATAAATAAAGAGACAAATGAACTTATGTATAAAACAGAAACAGACTCAAAAACATACAATATAGATATGTGATTGTAGGGGGGAGTGGGGTGGGAAGGGACAAACTGGGAGTTTGAGATTTGCATATCCTGACTGGCATACATAAAATAGATAAACAAGTTGATACTGTATAGCACAGGGAAATATATTCAATATCTTTTATGTGCTCATTGTGAAAAATATATGAAAATGAATATATGTCTATTCAGGTATGACTGAAGAATTGTGCTCTACACCAGAAATTGACACATTGTGAACTGATTATACCTCAAAAAAAAATTCCAGTTATATGACAAATAAGTTCTGAGGATGTAATGTACAATATGGTGACTATAGTTAACAGTATTATATTACATACTTGAAAGTTGCTGAGAGTAGATCTTATGTATTCTCACCACATATACACACAAATTATAATTATTTGTAGTGATGAATGTTTTAGCTAACTTTATTATGGTAATCAGATATTACACAATATACATGCATATCAAATCATCAAATTGTACAAACACAAATTATTTACTGTGGAACATAACTTTATCTCAAACGCTAAAGAATTTCTCCAAATACACACTCAAATGAAGTGGTAATTCACTTTGAAAATAAAACAACACACAGTAAATCATAATAATTTATTATGAGAACAAGCGAGCAAAACAAAGAAACAAGTGGATAAATAAGCAATTGTATACATGCACTAATTACTAAAAACTTATGTATCTCAACAAATGCTTAGAAAGAGGGCTGAACAATATAGAGATCGATGTGAGTTGAAGAAGTTACAAAACTACCAGAGATTCAAAATAATTTGCACATTGAGACTGATAATACAACAACACATCAAGAAGTCATGAAAATATTTATTATTCACATAATAAGAATTTCTGGTTTGGTGGTTAAGATGGGAAATTGGGGTGGGGAATCTGGGAAGGAATCTAGGTTTGAGTCATTGATATTCCCTATCTGCATTGTGGCAAGTGGCCTGCAATTTTTATTTGCTTTCCCAGATATAGAAAAACAACAGGGGAAAGTGGTATCTGAAAGTTGACAGTGGTCAAATATGAAAAACAGTTATTTAAAATTGATTGTATTCTACAAAGAGCATTCCATGACCACAATGCAATTAAGCAATAGCAATTAAATTCCAGGAAATTAATGTGTTAAAAATTCAAAATCATATTTCCATCTTTGTTGGAGAATTGCTTGTTTAGGTCTTCTGCTCATTTTTGGATGGGTTATTTGTGGTTTTTGTTGTTGTTGTTGTTGTTGTTTGTTATTAAGCTGTATGTGTTGCTTCCATATTCTGGAAATTAAACTTTGGCAGTCACATTATTTTCAAATATTTTCTCCCATTCTATAGGTTGTCATTTTGTTTTGCTTATGTTTTCCTTTGCTGTGCAAAAGCTTATAAGTTTAATTAGGTCCCATTTGTTAATTTTTGCTTTTATTTCTATTGCCTGAGTAGACTGCCCTAAGAGAACATTGCTAAGATTTACGTCAGAGAATGTTTTGCCTTTTTTTTCTTCTAGAAAGTTTATCATTTCTTGTCTTATATTTAAGTTTTTAAGCCATTTTGAGTTCATATTTGTGTATAGTGTGAAGGAATATTCTAACTTCAGTGATTTATATTCTGTTATTGAGTTTTCCCAACACCACTTGCTGAAGAGACTGTCTTTTCTCCATTGTATATTCTTGCCTCCTTTGTTGAAGATTAATTGACCATAGGTCTGTGTGTTTATTTGTAGGTTCTCTATTCTGTTCCATTGATCTATATGCTTGTATTTATGACAATACCATGCTGTTTTTATTACTGTAGCTCTGTAGTATTGTCTGAAGTCTGGGAGGGTTATTTCTCCAGTTTCCTTCTTTTTCTTCAATATTGCTTTGGCAGTTCTAGGTCTTTTGTAATTCCATATAAATTTTAGGATTATTTGTTACTGTTCTAAGAAAAATGTCCTGGGTAAATTGATAAGGATCTCATTAAATCTGTAGATTGCCTTGGGCAGTATGGCCACTTTAACAATATTGATTCTTCCAATCCAAAGGGATGGGATATATTTCCATTTCTTTAAGTAATCTTTAATTTCCTTAATCAATGTTTTCTAGTTCTCCATGTATAAGTCTTTTACCTCCTTGGTCAGATTAATTCATAAATATTTTATTGTTTTGAATGCAATTTTAAAAGGGATAGTTTCTTTACTTTCTTTTTTTTTCTATTTCATTGTTAGTGTAAAAATATCTTCAATTAAGACATCCAAATGGCCAATAGACACATGAAAAAATGTTCACTATCATTAATTATCAGAAGAATGAAAATCAAAACTACAATGAGGTATCATCTTATACCAGTCAGAATTGCTACCATTAAAATGTCCACAAATGATAAATGCTGGAGAGGGTGTGGAGTAAAGGGGACCCTCCTACACTGCTGCCGGGAATGTAGTTTGTCTCAGCCATTATGGAAAACAGTATGAGGTTCCTCAAAAAACTAAATATAGACTTAACATACGATCCAGGAATCCCACTTCTGGGCATATATCTGGAGGGAACTCTAATTCAAAAAGATACATGCACCCCAATATTCATAAATGCATAGATGCACTGTATACAATAGCCAAGTCATCAAAATCACCTAAGTGTCCAATAACAGATGATGATATAGAAGTTTTCATATATTTATGCAATGGAATATTAGTCATCCATAAAAAAGGAATAAAAATGTCATTTGCAGCAACATAGATGGATCTACACTTCTTCATTCTAAGTGAAGGAAGCCAGAAAGAGAAAGAAAAATACTATATGATATCACTAATATGAGGAACCTAAAAAAAAAAAAAAGGAGGATGCTAATGAACTTATCTACAAATCAGAAGCAGACTAAAAGATAGTAAAGAATCTTATGGTTACCAGGGGGAAAGAGGTGGGAAGGGATAAATTTGGGAGTTTGAGATTTATAAATGTTAGCCACTACATATTAAAATTGATTTAAAAAGTTTCTTCTATATAGCACAACTATATTCCATATCTTGTAATAACTTTTAACAGAAAAAGAATAGGAAAACATACATGCATGACTGGGAAATTTTGTTGGACAATGGAAATTGAAACGTTGTAATTGCCTCTACCTCAACTTAAAAAATCAATTAACAACTCAAAATTCAAAAAATAATTCCAAAATTTCTGAATAAACCAATATAAAAAAGAAAATACAAGAGGAGGAAATTTTACTATCAGATATCATGTTTTAAAATAGCTTTAATGTATATCTATAATAATTAAGACTGTGGTATTGGTTTAGAGACAAATGAATTGACAAGTGGCATGTTGTTTTAAAAAATGATGTGAGGACACAACCAGAAGATGACCATCTGCAAGCCAGGAAGAGACTCCAAACCAGGAACCAAAACTGATGGAACCTTGATTTTTAAATTCTTGCCCCAAACTGTAAGTAAATACACTTCTGTTGTTTAAATTACGCAATCTGTGGTATTTTGTTATGGCAGTCCAAGCAAACTAAAACACTGCATAACAAAATAGCATAAAATAGTGGCAAAAATTATTATTTTTATCTCTTGATTCTGTGGATTACAAACCTGGTCCTTATTCTGTGTGTTACAAGGAGTCAATTATGTTACCATAGTCATTTGACATCTAGACTGGAAGTAATAGTTATTTCAGAGTTTCAGCCTAGTCTGCTTCACCATACAGCACCCCCACAATGCTCCCTCACACTAGTAGTAGAGAATTGTCAATGAACCCTGGTGCCAATCCCAACTTCACCTCAAATGCCCAGAGAATATCTTGTCTGATCTCAACATTTAACTTGGCTGGAAAGGTGTCCTTATATTCCCCCTGACACAAGCATCAGCAACAAACATTGTCTTCACTTCTTCAGACACTTCCCTGTGCTAGACTGACTCTTCATTTAGTTTCTTTCTTATTTGTTATTTACAGTATAAACTTCATGGCATGATTTATTTGTTTTTTCAAACTCTCTAATGGACTTTTCACTGTTTAAAAAAGGACTGATTTAATGAGTTTATACTGTATAGCACAGGGAACTATATTCAATATCTTGTAGTCATTTATGGTTAAAAGGTCTGAAAATGAAAATATGTACATTCCTATATGACTGAAGTGTTGTGCTGCACACCAGAAATTGACACAACATTGTAAGTTGACTATATGTCAATAAAAATATATTAAAACATTTAGATAAATAAATAAGGCCTGATTTAAAAATTGAATTTCTTGACTTTCTAGACTTCTTTACTTTTACTGAAGTATAATTGAATTACAAAATTATGTTAGTTTCAAGTGTAAGACATAGTGATTGAATATTTTATACATTATACTTCTTTTAAAGTTGTAAAATTTTGCCTATCTTCCCTGCACTCTACAATAGATATAGACTATGTTGCTTATTGATTTTATACATGGTAGTTTGTACTTCTTAATCCCATATCCATAAGTTGCCCTTCTCTCTTCCCTTTCCTCACTGGTGACAACTGATTATTTCTCTTTATCTAAAAATCTGTTTCTTTTGCGTTATATAAATTCCTTTGTTTTATTTTGTAGTTTTCACATATAAATGGCAATTTACACTATTTGGCTTTCCATAACTGACTTAATTTTACTAATTATAATAATTTCCAGGTCCACCCATGTTGTTGCAAGTGGCAAAACTTGACTGTTTCTTATGACTGAGTAAAATTATATATATACACACACATATATATATATATATACATCTCATAATTTCTTTATTTATTCATCTGTTAATGGATATTTATGTTGCTTCCATATCTTGGCTATTGTATATAATGCTCCTATGAACATTGAGGTGCACAAGTCTATTCAAACTATAGTTTTTTTGAATATATGCCCAAGAGTGAAACTGGTAGATCATATAATAGTTAGATTTTTCATCTTTTGAAAAACCTCTGTACTGTTTTCCATAGTGGCTGCACCAATTTCCATTCCCATCAAGAATGTAAAACATTCCCTTTTCTGCACATCCTATTCAACATTTGTTATTTGAGACTTTTTGATGATAACAACTGTGACAGGTGTGAAGTTTTATCTCTTTTTTTTTATTTAGGTGTAATCAGTTTACAATACTGTGTCAATTTCTGGTGTAGAGCACAATTCTTCAGTCATACCTGAATATACATATATTCATTTTCATATTATTTTTTCACCATAAGCTATTATAAGATATTGAATATATTTCCCTGTGCTATACAGTATTAACTTGTTTATGTATTTTATATATATTAGTCAGTATCTAAAAATCTCAAACTCCCCGTTTATCCCTCCCTTCCCATCCCCTTCCTCCTTGGTAACCATAAGTATGTTTTCTATGTCTGTGAAATGGTTTCCATTTTGTAAATAAGTTAATTTGTCTATTTAGAGTCCATGTATAAGTGTTGTCATATAGTATTTCTCTTTCTCTTTCTGGCTTACTTCACTTAGAATGACATTCTCCAAGGACATCCATGTTGCTGCAAATAGCATTATGTTATCATTTTTAATGGATGAGTAGTATTTCATTGTATAAATATACCACAACTTCTTTATCCAGTCATCTGTCAATGGGTATTTAGGTTGTTTCCATGTCTTGGCTATTGCTTCTATGAACATTGGGGTACAGCTGTCTTTCTGAATTAAGATTCTCTCTGGATATATGTCCAGGAGTGGAATTGTTGCATCATATGATAAGTTTATTTTTAAACTTTTGAGGAATCTCTGCATTGTTTTCCACAATGGTGGCACCAAACTGCATTGCCACCAACAGTTTAGGAGGATTCCATTTCTCCACACTCCCTTCAGCATTTATCATTTGTAGAGTTTTGAATGATGGCTATTCTGACTGGTTTGATGTGATACCACGTTGTAGTTTTGATTTCAGTTCTCTGAAAATTAGTGATATCGAGCATCTTTTCATGTGCCTATTAGTCATTCATATGTCTTCATTGGACAATTGCTTGTTTAGGTCTTCTGCATATTTTTTTGGATTGGCTTGTTTGTTACTTTTTTGTTTTATTAAGTCATTTTTTAAATTTTTTTATTGAGTAATAGTCATTTTACAATATTGTGTCAAATTCCAGTGTAGAGCACAATTTTACAGTCATGCATGAACATGTATATATTCATTGTCACATATTTTTTCTCTATAAGCTGCCACAAAATCTTGTATATATTCCCCTGAGCTATAAATTATAATCTTGGCTATCTATTCTGCATTTTTAAATCCCAGTCTGTCCCTTCCCACCCCCTGCTCACTTGGCAACCACAAGTTTGTATTCTATGTCTATGAGTCTGATTCTGCTTTGTATTTATGTTTTCTTATTTGTTATTTTGTTTGTTTGTTTTAGATTCCTCATATAAGGGATCTCATATGGTATTTTTCTTTCTCTTTCTGGCTTACTGTACTTTGAATGACATTCTCCAGGAACAACCATGTTGCTGCAAATGACATTATGTTGTCAATTTTTGTGGCTGAATAGTATTCCATCATATAAATGTATCACATCTTCTTTATTCAGTCATCTGTTGATGGACATCTAGTCTGCTTCCATGTCTTGGCTATTGTAAATAATGCTGCTATGAACATTGGGGTGCAGGTGTCATTTTGAAGTAGGGTTCCTTCTGGACACATGCCCAGGAGTGGGATTCCTGGGTCACATGGTAAGTCTATTCCTAGTCTTTTGAGGAATCTCCATACTGTTTTCCTCAGTGGCTTTTCTTGCTTCCCTCTCCCAGTCTTAATGGTCTAGATGTCTTCTTTTACAATTATGTGTTTATTCTTTTTGTAATTCATGACAGTTATCTCCTTTCAAGTTATGTTTCTCATTTTTGTAGCATCCTGCTTCTTTTCTATTTAGACTAGACCTGTGAATATTTCTTTTAGCACAGGTTTAATGTTGCTAAACTCTTTTAGTTTTTGCTTGTCTGTGAAGTTCTTTATCTCTCCTTCTATTCTAAAGGATAGCCTTGCTGGATAGAGTATCCTAGGCTGCATCATTTTTTCATTCATGATTTTGAATATATCTTGCCACTCCCTTAAGCCTGTAGTGTTTGTGTAGAGAAATCATCTGAGAGCCTTATGGGGGTTCCCTTGTAACTCACTCTTTGTTTTTCTCTTGCTTCCTTTAGGATCATTTCTTTATCCTTGACTCTGGCCATCTTGATTATGATATGTCTTGGTATGGGCCTGTTTGGGTTCTTCCTGTTTGGAACCCTCTGAGCTTCATGTACTTGGATATCTGATTCTTTCTTTAGGTTTGGGAAGCTTTCAGTCATGATTTCTTCCAATACCTTTTCAATCCCCTTTGTTCTTTGTTCCCCTTCTGGAGCCCCTATTATGCATAGATTGGCACACATTATATTATCCCATAGGGCCCTTATATTGTTCTCATTGCTTTTTATTTGCTTTTCTCTCAGCTGTTCTGATTGGGTGTTTTCTGTTGTCCTGTCTTCTAGGTCACTTATTCGTTCCTTTGCATTATCTAGCCTGCTTTGTACAGCCTTTATGTCATCTCTCATCTCAGCAAATGAGTTCACTAATTCTACTTGATTCTTCCTTACAGCTTCAATTTCATTTTTGACATATTTTATATCTGTAAACACTATTTCTTTTAGTTCCTTCAGTGCTTTGATCAGACCTTTTTTGAAATCTTGATCTAGTAGGCTGTCAATGTATATTTCCTTGATCGTGATTTCAGGGGATTTCTCTTGATCTTTTAATTGGGAGTGGTTCCTCTGCTTCTTCATATTGCTCATACCTCTCTGGCACTGTGGCTTAAGGAAAATCAGTTATTTAGTTCTCTTGGAGATGGTGTGTTCTTAATGATTTTATCAAGAGGTCTTTATGTCTTTGCCCTGTTTCATGAACTCAGCTTGCTGTTTTCAGAGGCCTTCTGTTGGCATCCTCATCTGTGCTGCTCCCAGTGGCTGTCAGCTAGCAGATCATGCCCCTTCCTAATACTGGGTCAGGAGTTGAGCTCTTACCAGGTGGGAAGGTGGGTCACTGCCCCTCCCAAAGCCTCAGTTAGATGCTGCACTCAGAGGGGAGGCAGGTGGGCAGATCGCACCCCCTCCCTGCACTGTGGTCAGGTACTACATTCCTGCCAGGAAGAAGGGTGTCTGCCCTCCCTCTCCAGTTACTGGTCACTCTGCTGCTCTGTGCAGCTGCCCACTCCACCTCAGGTTGATGCTCTGAAAGTGAGCTCGAGGAAGACCATGGAACAGCCCTGCCCCTACTCCATGCCAAATCTCAGCTCTTTGTTTGTCTTGGTGGCACAAGTCCTCTGAGGTGCCAGGGTAGAAAGATCCTATCTGCTTCCACCTGTAAACAAGTCTCAGTCCTGCCTAGAAGGTGGCAGAGCCCCTGGGTGTATATTCAGGTCTCAACCATCACCCAGGTGCTGTGCACAGGAGGTTATGGCGGCTGTGGCTGAGCCCCACCTCTCTTCTCATGAGATGCACCAGTAATGGTGGTGCAGGTCTGAGGAGACAAAGGCTATGGCACCACTCCCCCCCCAGGGCACACAATCCATTTTGCTTTGCTTTTTTTGCAATTTATGGGAGACCGAGGTTGTTCTGCTATGTATCCCTCCCAGCCATGGCATGCTGCAAACTGCTGTCCCCTGGGGCTGCCTTAGTGCAGCCACCCTAGTCCTCTGCTTAGGTTGGGCAGCCTGTCCCGGCCCCAGCTGCTGGCTTGCACCTTCATCTGGGTGTCATGGGGATCCTTTGTGCCGATTTAACCCAGTTCTGTCAGTCAAGGGGTGCTCAGGGCAGATCTGAGCCTCAGAGGCTCCCCTTCCTTCCCACTGCCCCCTCCGTTGGAGAGGGGAAACCCAGCAAATGAGCGCCAGTCCTCCATTGCTGTTCCCTCCCTGTGGGATTGGTCCCATACTATTTTGCTTTTTCTTCTTTCTTTTTTTCCTTTTCTCCTACCAGATTTTTGGTGTCTTTGTCTTTCGAAGAGGGCGATGTTGTGTCAGAGTCCGGCAGGTGCTCTGGTTGTCTGAGTAGGTCCATAGATCTGAGTTTTGGTATAGTTGTGGGAGAAGATGAGCTACAAGCATCCTTCTACTCCACCATCTTGCTTTTTTCCTCTTATTAATTTTTATGAGCTGTTTATATACTCTGGAAATCAACCCCCTGTCTGTCTCATCTTTTGCAAGAGTGTTCTCCCATTCCATAGTTTGTTGTTTTGTTTTGCTTATGGTATCCTTTGCTGTGCAAAAACTTCTAAATTTAATTAAATCCCATTTGTTTATTTCTTTTTTATTTCTATTGTTTGGGTAGACTGCTCTAGGAGAACATTGTTGAGATTTATGTGAGATAATGTTTTGCCTATGTTTTCTTCTAGGAGATTTATTGTGTCTCATCTTATGTTTAAGTCTTTAAGCCATTTTGAGTTTATTTTTGTGTTTAGTGTGAGAGAGTATTCTAACTTATTTGAGTTACATGCAACTGTTCAGTTTTACCAACACCATTTGTTGTAGAGACTGCCTTTATTACATTGTATGCTCTTGCCTTCCTTGTCAAAGATTAATTTACCAAAATTTGTGGGTCAACTTCTTGGCTCTCTATACTGTTCCATTGATCCATATGTCTGTTTTTGTACCAATACCATGCTGTTTTGATTACTTTAGCTCTGTAGTATTGTCTGATGTCTGGGTGGGTTATTCCTCCAGCTTCATTCTTTTTCTTCAGTAATGCTTTTGCAATTATGGGCCTTTTGTGATTCTATATAAATTTTATTATTATTTGTTCTGGCTCTGTGAATAATGATTTGCATTTCTCTGATGATTAGCCTTGTTGAGCATCTTTTCATGTGCCTGTTGGCCATATATATATCTTCTCCAGAAAAATGCCTATTCAGATCTGTTTATTTTTAATCAGATTTTTTATATTGAGTTTTATGAGCTGTTTGTTATCTTGGACATTAACTCATAGTCATATCATTTGCAAATAATTCTCCATTTCACTCAGATTGAAAGAGAGATTTAAAAAAATCTCCTCCCATAAGCAAAAAATAAGAGATTGTCAACACTAAACTGATCCTAAAAGAAATGTTAAAGTGGCTTCTCTCAGTGGAAAAGTTTACAACAAGAAGAAAGAATTCATAGGAAATGAAAAATCCCAGTAGGAAAGCCTAATATATAATGAATGCTGTGAATCAACCACTTATATGAGCTAGTACAAATATTAAAGGGCAAAAATTGTAAAATCAAATATAACTACAATAAACAGTTAAAGGATCAACATGCAGATGTAAGGTGTGACATCAAAGACACAAAACATGGAGGTGGGGAATAAAAATATAGATATTTTAGAATCTGTTGAACTGAAATGACTACCAGCTTAAAAAAGTAGATATAGATCAACATATATGAACTCCACGGTAACCACAATTAAAAACCTACAGAAGGTACACAAAAACAACAACCAAAATCAAATAATTTACACTGAAGAAAATGGTTAAACCACAAAGGAAGAAACTAAAAGAGGGAAAGAACAAAGAAGAACTACAAGAACAACCTGAAAACAATCAACAAAATGGCAATAGAACATACCTATCAACATTCATTTTAATTGCCAAGGGACTAATTTCACCAATCAAAACACATAGAGTGGTTGATTGGATTAAAAAATACAACAAGACTTATCTATATGTTGCTTAAGAGACTCACTTCAGAGCTACAGACATAAAGTGAGGGGGTTGGATAAGATATTCCAGCAAATAGAAATGACACAAAAGCTAGAGTAGCAATACTCATAGATGACAAAATAGACTTTAAAATAAAGTTTATGAAAAAAGACAGGGAATGACAGAAGAGGAAAATAATAAAGATGAGAGAGAAAATAAATTAATCAAGACCAAAAAAAAATAAATCAATGAAAGCTTGAGCTGTTTTTTCAAAAAGATAAACAAATTTGATAAGCTTTCTAGCCAGGCTCATAAAGAAAAAAAGAGAGAGGACCCAAATGAAATAAGCAATAAAAGAAAGTAAATAATAATCTGAATCACATAAAAATAGAAAGCTCATAGAAGAATACTACAAATAGCTATTATCAAAAAATTTGAAGCTTAGAAGAAATGGATACATTTATAGAAACATAAAATCTTCCAAGACTACATCAGGAAAGAATAGACCATCTGAACACAATAAACACTAGTGGTGAAATAAAATTAAAAATAATCAAAAAGCTCACAGCATACAAAATCCCAGTGCCAGGAGGAACAAAGTGGCAACATCTACCCTTCACAAACTATTTCAA
Organism: Camelus ferus; assembly: GCF_009834535.1. Taxonomy (NCBI): domain Eukaryota; kingdom Metazoa; phylum Chordata; class Mammalia; order Artiodactyla; family Camelidae; genus Camelus; species Camelus ferus. The sequence continues at coordinate 61,392,953 of NC_045709.1, forward strand.
ATTATTAAAGAGGAAGGAACACTCTCACATGTATCCTACAAGCCCTCAATTACACTGCCACCAAAACCAAGGCACTGCAAAAGAAATAAAATTACAAGTCAGTAATGTTGATAAATATAGATGCAATAATTATCAACAAAATATTATCAAACTGAATCCAGAAATATATAAAAAAGATCATACAACATGATCAAGTTGGATTCATGTCATGGTCACAAAGATGTTCAATATCCACAAATCAATCAATGATATAAACCACATTAACAAAAGAAAGGATTAAGAAATCACATTATCATCTCAATAGATGCAGAAAAAGCATTTGTCAAAATTAAATCAATTCATGATAAAAACTCTCATCAAACTTGGTATGGATGGAACATATCTCAATATAATAAAGACCATTATGGTAAACCTGTAGCTGAAAACATAATCAATGTGGAAAACACAAAATATTTTCCCATAAAATCAGGAACAAGACAAAAATCCCCATTCTTACTACTTTTATTTAACATATTATTCGAAGTCTTGACCAAAGAAATCACAGAAGAAAAATAAATAAAAACAATCTAAGTTGGATGGGAAGGAGTAAAATTTGTCACTGTTTGCAAATGACATGGCACTTTATATAGAAATTACTGAAGTCTCCTCCAAAACATGATTAGAACTAAGAAATGTATTTAGTAAGGTTACAAGATTAATATACATAAATATGTTGCTTTTGTATACACTAATAATGAACTATCAGAGAAAGCAAGAACACAATTCTTTTAAAAATAGCATCAAAAAGAATAAAATACCCAAGAATAAACTTAGCCAAGGAGGTGAAAGACCCATACTTTGAAAACGATAAAACATTGAGGAAGAAATTAAAGATGGTACAAAGAAATGGAAAGTTATCCTGTGCTGATGGGCTGGAAGAATAAATATTGTTAAAGTGTAAGCTTGACCCAAAACAATCTAGAGGTTTATGCAATCTCTATCAAAGTAACCATGACATTTTTCATATAACTAGAACAAATAATCCTAAAATCCATGTGGAGCCACAAAAGACATCAAATATCCAAAGCATTCTTGAAGCAAAAAAAAAAAAAAAAAAAAAAAAGGCAGAAGTTACTATGCTACAAATGATAAATGCTAGAGAGAGTGTGAAGAAAAGGGAACCCTCTTTCACTGCTGGTGGGAAAGTAGATCTGTGCAGCCATTATGGAAAACAATACGGAAATTCCTCAAGAAAATAAAATAGATTTAACATATGATCCATCAATCCCACTCCTGGGTATATATCTGGAGAGAACTGTAATTTGAAAAGATACATGCATTCAATACTCATAGCATTACTATATACAATAAGCAAGACATAGAAACAATCTAAGGGTCTATTGACAGATGAGTGAATAAAGAAGATGTGGTATATTTATACAATGGAAAACTACTCAGCCATAAGAAGAAATAAACAATGCTATTTGCAGCAACATGGATGGAAATAGAAGTCATCATTTTTAGTGGAGTAAGCCAGAAAGAGAAAGAAAAATGCCATATGATATCACTCATATGTGGAATCTAAAAGAGAAAAGGAGGGGGGACACTATGAACTCATCTACAGAACAGAAACAAACTTGTAGGCATAGTAAACAATCTTATGCTTTCTGGAGAAAGGAGGTGGGAAGGGCTAAATTTGGAAGTTTGAGATTTGCAAATGTTAGCCATTATATATAAAAATAGATTAAAAAAACCCAAATTTCTTCTGTATAGCACAGGGACCTATATTCAATATCTTGTAGTAATCTTTAATGAAAAAAAATGAAAACAAATATACATATGTATATGCATTACTGGGACACTGTGCTGTATACCAGATATGGATGCATTGTAACCAACTGTACTGTAATTTAAAAAAATAAAATAAAGCATACAGAACAAAAAGAATATTTTGTTAGCCTTCATGGTAAGGAACAAAAGGAAAATTTTTTGAACGATTTACTTCTTTAAAGAAAGTTGAAGCAAATATAATAAAATAATAATAACTAACTTTAGATGTAAAAAAACTAAATGAATAATTAAATAAATAAAAATAAGATAATCACACAAAAATGAGTACATGATGTAAGAATCCACTTATATAAAATTTCAAAAAATGTAAACTAATCTATAATAGAAATTAGAAGAGCAATTGTGAGGAAGAGATTTGGGAGTAATCTCTATGAATTACAAAACAGCATACTCTGGGGGTTGGTTGATATATTCATTAATTTAATTGCAATATTCATTTCAGGAGTTTATGCTTATATCAATTTTGTTGAACTGTGCACTTCAAATATACACAATCAGTTGTCCATCAATTAGAGCTCCACATAAATATTTAAATGAGTCATAATCAACATATGAATTATTACTAAATGGAAGTATTATAAATGGAGTAGTAGAATGAATTATGAATAAGAATGATCATAATATTTATAAGTTAATATATCAATGGCAGCTATAAAACATCATAATAAATATGAATCTTCATCATTGTGTGTATATTTATTCTGCTACAGATTTTCTTTTTTTTTGTTTAATACTTTGGATTTTTTCCTCTGTTTAATGAACATTTTGTATAATATATATTGGGGACATACGTTTATTAGAATTCTGTGAGGGTTATTCCTTCAGGTGCATAATTTTTCTTCAACACTGTTTTGGCAATTCTGGGTCTCTTGTGATTCTATATAAATTTTAGGTTATTTTTTTTTCCTCTAGTTCTTTGAAAAATGTCCTGGGTAAACTGATACAGATTGCATTAAATCTGTAGATTGCCTTGACATAATGGTCATTTTAATGATATTGATACTTTTAAATCAAGAGTGTGGGGTATCTTTCCATTTCTTTAATTTCCTTAATCAGTGTTTTGTACTTCTCCAGATATAAATCTTTCAACTCCTTGGTCATATTTATTTCTAAGTATTTTATTTTATTAAATGTGGTTTTTATAAGGGATTATTTCTTTACTATCTTTTCCTGTTAATTCATTGTTAGTGTAAAAAATGCAACTGATTTCCTGTATTAATATTGTATCCTACTATCTTGCTGAATTATTTTATCAGCTCTGGTTTTTTTGCATGGAGATTTTAGGGTTTTCTATACATAGTATGATGTCATCCACATATAGTGACAATTTCACCTTTTATTTTCCAATTTTGATCCCTTTTATTTATTTTTCTTGCCTGATAGCTGTGGCTAGGACATCTAAAATTATGTTGAATAGAAGTGGTGAGAGATGGCTTCTTTGTCTTGCTCCAGATTTTAGAAGGAAAACTTTGAGTTTCTTACCATTTAGTATTATGTCATAAATAACTTTTGTTCTGTTGATATATGTTCCCTTTATACCCATTTTGGTTAGAATTTTTTTTCATCATAAATGCGTGTTGAATTTTATCACATGTTTCTTCTGCATCTATTGAAATGATCATGCGATGTTTTTCTTTTCTTTTGCTGAAGTGGTGTATTATATTCATTGATTTGCATATGTTGAACCATCCTTGTGTCCCTGGGGTAAATCCAACTTGATCATGGTGTATGATCTGTTTTATGTGCTGTTGGATTCTGTTTGCTAATATTTTGTAGACGATTTTTGCATGTATGTTCATCAGTGATATTGATCCGTAATTTTCTTTTTTGGTAGTGTCTTTGGTTTTGGTATCAGGATTATAGTGGCTTCATAGAATGGGTTTTGGAGTATTCCCCATTTTCATTTTATTTGGAAGAGTTTGAGAAAGACCAGTATGAGTTCTTCTTTATATGTTTGGTAGAATTTCCCAGTGAAGCTGTTTGTTCTTGGACTTTTGTTTGTAGGGAGGATTTTTATTGCTGATTCTATTTCATTCCTAGTGATCAGTCTGTTCAAGTGGTCTATTTCTTCTTGATTCAGTCTTGGTGGACTGTGTATTTCCTGAAACTTGTCCATTTGTTCTAGGTTTTCTATTTTGATTCCATATAGTTGTTCATAGTATTCTCTTATGATATTTTGTATTTCTGTGATATTGGTGGCAATTTATCCATTTTCCTTCCTTATTTTGTTTGTGTTCTCTCTCTTTTCTTCTTGGTAAACCTGGCCAAAGGTTTGTCAATTTTTTTACTCTTTCAAAAAAAAAACAGCTCTTGTTTTGATTGATTTTTTTCCTATTGTTTTTAACCTCAATTTTATTTACTTCTTCCCTGATCTTTATTATTTCCTTCCTACTGCTGACTTTAGGTTTCATTTGCTCTTCTTTTTCCAATCATTTTAGGTGGTAGTTTAGGTTGTTTATTTGAGATTGTTCTTCTTTTCTGAGGAAGGCCTGAATTGCTATCAAGCTCTCTCTTAGGACTCCTTTTGCTACATCCCATAGATTTTGTGTGGCTGCATTTTCATTTTAATTTGTCTAAAAATATTATTTAATTTCTTCTTTGACTACATAATTGACCCATTGGTTTTCTAGTAGCATATTATTTAATCTCTATACTGTCATTTTTTTTCTCTTTTGTTGTTCTGTTCTTGATTTCTAGTTTCATGCATTTTAGTCAGAAGAGATGCTTGAAATAATTTCTATCCTCTTAAATTTGTTGAGGCTTCTTTTGTGTCTAAGTATATGATCTATCCTTGTGAATGTCCTATTCACATTTGAAAAAATGTATATTTTGCTTTTTGGGGAATTAATGTCCTAAAACTCTCAACCAAGTTCATCTTTTTTATTGTGTCACTTAATTTTTCCTTGTCCTTATTGATTTTCACTCTGGAAGATCAGGCTAATGATGTTAATGTGATGTTAAAGTCTCCTATTGTGGTTGTGTTCCCATTATATTTTTTTCCTTTATATATGTTAGTGTTTTCTTTATTTACTTACTTTCTCCTATACTGGGTGCATATATGTTAACAGGTGTAATATTCTCATCTTTATTACTCCTTTAATCATTATATACAGTCCTTCTCACTCTTTGTGATCATTGTTTTAAAGTCTATTTTGTCTGAAATCAGTATTGCTACTCCTGCTTTCTTGTAATTTCCATTTGCATGAAGTATTTGTTTTCCACCTTCTTACTTTCAATCTATGTGTTTCCTTCATTCTAAAGTGGGTCTCTAGTATGCAGCATATTGTAGGTTCTTATTTTATTATCCAGTCTGTCACTCTATGTCTTTTGATTGGAACATTTAGTCAATTGACATTTAGTTATGATTGATACATGTGTGTTTATTGCCATTTTGAACTTAGTTTTCCAGTTGATTTGGTATTTCTTCTTTGTTTCTTTCTTTTTCTTTTTGTGGGTGGATAATTTTCTTTTGTATTATCTTGGTTTCTTTTAGATTTTTGTGACTCTATTGTTGCTTTTGATTTGTGGTTACTCTGTTTTTCAAGTATATCACTCTTTTAATTAGGTGACTTCCATTATCATGTTTTCTAAGTAACTTATTCATTCCTCTGCATTATTTTGTCTGTTTTTGACTGCCTTTAGTTGAACTCTTATCTCAGTCATTGAGTTTTCTGTTTTTAATTGGCTCTTTTTTATCATTTTAACTTCCTTTTTATAGTATTGTCTGTCTCTATTCATAGTCTCTCTTATTTCCTTCAGTGCTTTTATTACCCACTTCTTGAGGTCATGATCTAGTAGACTGTCAGTGTCCATCTCATCGTTTGTTCTTTTATTGGACTTCTTTTATTTGGGAGTGGTTTTTCTGCTTCTTCATTTTACTTATATTTCTCTGGCCCTATGAATTATGAAGTATCAATTATCTATCATGGTCTTGAGGGGCTATTTTATTGTTTTGTTTTGTTTTGTTTTGTTTTGTTTTAAAGTGGATGTGTTCCTTTGTGGACTGTGTGCCTCTAATAAGTTTGTCACATGTCTGTTTTTAGTTTTGATTGTTGTCACTTCTTTCTTCTGTGTTTATTGGCTGTTATCCTTTTAATTTGGGGTGTGGCCAGTGTTGTGATCAAATCCTGCCCTAGTTGTTGAGCAGAGCCACCTTTTTGCTCTGTGGTTGTCACAGGCTTGACAGGGGCAGGGTCTGTTCCCCTTTTGTTGGAATGTTGGCTTCCAGACTCATTTCTGAGCTGTGGTAAGTGGTAGCTGGAGTTGGGGACCTTTAACTACTCTTTGTTTACTCTGCCTTTGTCCTCACCTTAGTCTGTGGGAATGTCAGTGCTCTGGTCTGGTGTCTCCCATGTTCTGTGTCCTCAGAGCTATGACTGCAGTTTCACCAACTTCTGGGTTGCAAACCTGGATTGTGGTGTACTGCTGGGTCAGCACTTTCCCTAGCACCAAACACTTCTCTTGCCCTCACCCACTGTATCAACTCACTCATTCATCTTGGAAGCCTGCATTGGCAGAACCCCAGCCCTCCAGCAATTATTTGGTCCTATTAAAGGGTCAACACTGTCTTCCATGCTGCATCCTTGTATGGTTATGATAGGCAGGCCTGTTGAAAATGGTTTCACCAGCCCTAGCCCCTGTGATGTACCAGGACTCTGTTCCTTGTTCATTTCTCTTAGAGGTGCAGGTCCTCAAAGGCACACATGGCGCAAAAAGGTCCCCTCTGTCTGGGGCTGTAAATAAATCTCAGTCCTGCCTTTGATGTTGTGGAGCCCCTGGGTACAGATTCAGGTTTCAACCCCACCTTGGTCTGGTAGCTGTGCAACAGTTAATATGGTGGCTATGGCTGAGCCCCACCTGTCTCCTTCAGGGATGCTGCCACAGGCCTATAGAGACAAAGGCTAAGACACAGCTGCATTACACTTTTTCCCCTAATGTGCTCCACAAGCTTTGCTTTTTTTTTTTTTTTTTTTTAGTTTTTATGGGGGATCCAGCCTATTCTGTACACACTCCCAGTCACGATGATGAACAGATCTGAGCCTCAGAGGCCCCTTTACATCCCCACTGGCCTCTCTGTTGGACAGAGGTAGTTCCAGTGTAAGAGTGCTATTCTTTCTTTGCCACACCCTCCCAGTGAGATAGGCCCTGCACTAATTCCTTTGTTTTTTTTCTCCCACAGATTTATGAGGAAATTTGTCTTTAGAAGAAGGTGATGTTCAAATTATTGCCACAATGAAGTGATATCAAATAAAAATAGATACAGCTTGTTCTTCATCTTTTTTCTTTTTCATTTTTGTGTTCATTTTGAAGTGTTCAATTCAGCATAATTTTGCATGATATATGTTTTATGTAGAGATATAATTTGGTTTACTTTGAGTATGTATAACTTATTTACATGCTCTCTTGTTTATCTTTAATGGCCCTCTTGTTTAATCTTTGTACATTTCCAAAATATGCTAATATTTTGTGATTGTTCTTTAGGTATGAATGAAATGGATTTGACACTGATTCATACATTTTGCTGTATGGTATACACATGAATATTCTGAAATATTTACTATATACAAAATAGTATCTGCAAATGATTAAAGTAATATCATCCATACTATGTTTATCACAAAAATATTTATGGTTAATATTGTTTAAATTAAACCAAAATTTGATTAACCAATTTTGGAGAGCCATTAGTGAAGTTTTTCAGAGGTAAAAATGACTAATATTTTCTTAAAATGTACATATACAATTGAAAGATCAGCTTCATTTTAAATCAATTATTATTAAAATTAGTTTTTGTATTTTATTTTTATCAGTTTTATAATGCTGTGTCTCCAAATTTGAGGGGGGCACTATTTATTCTGATGGGGCTTTAATATTGTAGCTTTATGCTTCTTATGACTTTCATGAAAATTCTGAGCAATATCTCTTCTAATATTAATTGTTTTATTTTCCTTCTCCTCTCCTTCTGGTTCTCCAGTCATCAGTGTGTTTGTCCTTTTGATTATATCTCCCATGACTGCTAACACTCTTTTCTTGTTTCTAAATTTTTTTTCTATTTTTCCAGCTCACTAATTATGTACAATATTTTAATAAATGCATCTAGTATATTCTGTTTCATTTATTTGATTTTTCAATTTTATACATTTCTTTTCAATGCATTCTACTTTTCTGCCAAAATTTCTCATTTATGAAATCTATTCCAATTAATTAGCACTAATTAATTTCAATTTAATTTAATTGAGGCTTACACTGTTTGTGTATTATAACAGGGTCTGACACTAACACTTAAATAAATCTATTTCAAAATAATTTTTACACTTTTTTCTCAAATGAATATTTATACAAAAATGTTTTCTAACCATACCAGTTAAGTATTACTTTGTAATATACTACCAAATATTTCAGTATCTTAAAACAAGAGCATTTATTATTACTCACTAGTCTGCAGATCAGGTAGGTTTGTCAACATTCCAAGGCCAGGCTGTTGACCTCATCTGATCTCACTTTTGAAACTATCATTAGCTAATGTTTTAGCTGTCTGACTGCTCTAGAATACTCTTAGTTGGACAATTTATCTCTGATTCAACTGTACTTTCATTCTCTAAGTGACTAGCTCAGACTTATCATCATGATAGTTGCAAAAGAGAGTGGAAGTGTGTGAAAGCTTAAGGCCTAAGCTTGAAACTAAAAGAACATAAGTTTGGAACTCAGAAATCCATTGGCCAAGAAAAGTACAAAGCTAGCTTAGACTTAAAGAGTGAAGAAATTGATTTCATCTTTGGTAGGAGAATTTGCATTCAAGTTTCAAATAACATAGGAAAATATAGAGAATGTAATCATTTTTTCAGTCAACTTAATATATGAGCTTCTGTTTGAAATTTCTAAGCTTACTAAAGTTGAAATAGCAGGATGACATAAAAAATTTATTGCTTTTTTTTTTTTAAATGAAGTATTTTTTAATTACTTTGTGATGTATAGAGACAAGGGGAAGGGCAATGAGCTATCTCAAGCATAACTCTAAACAATCAAATGCCTTTTCATCTTATTAAAAAAATAAATTCTTCTCCATGTTGCAATATTATCTCTGATCCCCTCCTGTTATATTTCTCTCCCATTATCATAGCAACTCCTGTCCTTTAAGGAACAGTAAGTCCTATTATTAAAAATAAATAGAGTGAATAAGCCTGAAATGTGATATTTCTCACAAGTCAAAAGTGCTTCATTTGATGTTTCTCTCTTCTGTGTGGCCTTGTAGACTTGGAATGTGTCAGCCAATCAGCATTAGAAAGACTACCTCCTGAGTCTGAACCTCTAAATTTCTTTTTTCTTTGTTTATTTTTAATTGAAGCATGATTGACATTCAATATTATATTACTTTCAGGTATACAACATATTTGTATATATTGCAAAATGAACACCATAATGAGTCTAGTTAATGTCCATCACCACATACAGTCACACAAATTATTTCCTGTGATGAGAACTTTTAAGATCTACCCTCTTAGCAACTTTAAAATATACAATTCTGTATCAACTATAGTTTTCATGCTGTATGTTACATTTTCATGATATTTATTTATAACTACTTATTTATTTAATATTTGGGTCTTTTGAGACCCTTTAACCATTATGCCCATCCCCCAACCCTGCTTCTGGCAACCACCAGTATTTTCTCTGTGTTATCTATAAGCTTGTATTTTTGGTGTGTGAGTGTGATTGTGTGTTTGTGTTTGTTTTGCTTTTATTAGATTCCATATATAAGTGATATTATAAAGTATTTGTATTTATTTTTCTGGCTTATTTCACTTGGCATAATGCTCTCTAGTTTCACTCATGTTGTCACAAATGGCAAGATTCCATTCTTCTCTTATAGTGAATAGTCAAATATATTTACATATCACAATTTTTATAAATTCACCCATTAATGAACACTACTTAAGTAGTTTCCATATCTTGGCTATTGCAAATAAGGTTACAATGAACATGAGAGTGCATATAGCTTTTTGAGTTAGTGTTATTATTCCCTTAAGGTAAATACCCAGAAGAGGAATTGCTAGATAAGAAAATTTATAGCCTTGTCTGAAGGATTGTATTAATAAAAGAAGATTTAGAAGAAATAGTTTAATTAATAACTATGTATAATAATAATAATAATAATAATAATAATAATAATAATAATAAAATTCTTATCAAATGGCATATTAGCACCTTAGTTTAACCCTAGTTTATAGTTTCAAAAATATTATGCATAACATAATTAAACACAAAGCAAAAGGCATGAAAATTGTCCATGCCTTCTCTAAAAACAAAAAAATTCAAATTAAATGATGACATTATATTAAGATAAATTACACATATATATATATTAATTAGCCAAATGGTTAAAATGATGATAAGTAGTTATCAGAAGTTTACTCTTTCTTCAAATATTTGTCGTTTTATATTCAACTTTATGATTTGCATATTATTTGAAGTTATACATACAAATACAATATTCAAAGTCATTCAACAAATAGAAACGTATATTTTAAAAGAAATAAACTTTGGAGAACATTAATGTTATGGGAAGAAAAAAGAAAGTAAAGTTTTTCTTGTTAATTCACAGACTTTAATAATGCAAACTTTCTAAGGCATAAAGGACTTCAGATATTGTGTTACTGAATTAATTTTGACATTGTACATTACATAGGCTCAGTAATCTCAATTATGGAAAAAAAGAATGATTGAAAACACTCCTAATCCAAGGATCTGTGGTTATGTCTTAATTTCAGAAAAAAATCCAATACTTTAATAACTTTAAATCAAGATTATCCTAATTAAAAACTCACACATTATTCATTTTTGCCACTGTATTTTGTAAAGAAGTGGACTGCTTTCTTTCTGTAAAATATTAATTTCAGCATATTAAAAACAAAATAAAAATATATTCTCAATTTTCTTGAGGAAAAGATTATTCCTTTTTTCACTAACATTCACTAGGAAAAGAAGACTTTTACGTGGCTGCTTTAGTAATATTCAAATAACTTATGTTGAAAAGATAATATTTATTTCCTTAAAGTTAATACATGATTAAGATAATTAAGCCTTATTAATACTGTGTTCTTTATACTTGGCAAAATGTAGTTCTTTTACAAATATTTGTTTGATAAGTAATTATAAAAATCATAACTGAAGGTAAATATTAAACTGTCAACATATTTCAAGTTATTGGGCCATAGTTATTTAATTATCAAAGGCCTTTTAAAATCATCAACAATATGAACATATGGAAAGTGACAATAGTCCAAGGACAAATTCCAAAGCAAAAAGTTGTTTCCCCAAATTCTCAGTGATCTCCCTCTTCAAGAGATTAATTTCTCTTTTTGTTACACAACTGTATCCTTTTCCTCAACAGAAAGGAATCCAGAGCACAGTTACACAATGTAATGAATACATTTGCTGAGACCTGATATTCTTTAGCATGTACCCTGGGATTTCTGCTATTATGACTTGTCAATGCCAACTTCATTTCTACAATTTCTATATTTTTAGAAATAACTTGATATCTATAGGTCATGGGATGGCTGTTATCCAGGGTAAACACACTTGATAAGATAAATAACTCTGGGCAAAGCAGGGTTAAATATAGTTCATAGAAAAAGAAATTGAAAAATAGAAAAGAACAATTATTTCACTAAGTGTGAGACTGAGTACCTCTTACTCTCACATTTATTCCTTTCAGGGAGAATTTCTTTGGAAATTTTAAAAAAGAAAACTAAGAAAAAAAAAAAGCTTGTCTTGCTCTGAAGTTAAAAATTATGTTAAATATTAATATGATTTTCTAAATTCCTCTTAAATATTCTTTAAATGCTTTGCAGAACTTGAAGAAAGGAATTGTGGCTTATGATTTTTAAATAATGATTTATTGATTTGATATCACTAAAATCTTTGGATTCAGACACAAAGAGGAAGACAAATAACAAGCTTTCAGAGTCTCAGTGTCCTGTATTTTGTCCATCATCCCCAAGGTCAACTTCAGGTTTGGGATTTTTCTAGGAGAACTTAGAAGTTTCAGCATGTTTATGTTCATGACTACAGTAAATTGCAGAAAAAGATACAAAGCAGAAGTAAAGGGAAAAGGAACATGGGGCAAATTACAGAGGAAACTAGGCACAAGTCACATAGGATGTGTGCATTTCCTCTAGCAATGAATCGTGACAACACATATCACGTGTGATAATTCTTTAGAGCCTCAGTGCTCATGGTTTTAATTGGGGCTGATCACGTAAGTACTTTCTACTTTGTATACACCAAAATTCCAGGCCTCAGAAGTTTAAGTAGGTGTTCAATAGAAACTTTATTGATTGCACACAGTTTCGGTCTAATGAGACAACCATGAGTTGTGAGAACAATGACAACCTTCCTGAGGTCCAAGTTCCGAGATGCCAATTAACAGACTATCTTACAAGCAGTCTTTTCCAAGGATAGTCTCTATGTTAACCCTTTTCTGCACAATCTTCATTTTAAAAAGAGGAGTAAATGCTTATTTTGGAACAGAATACTGTAAATATATGACATGTTGCAGGGCTGATTACTATGTCCTGTTAATTTTTTTAGAAATTATTTGTTTTTATTACTAATATAAAGCATTCCCTTGTGTATTTTGACCAATAAGAACTGAAAAAAGCTAAGTTTTTTTTTTAACCTGTAAGTATAGATCTTTCTTTGCCTTTGGTAGTGTTCATTCTTTGGATTTCAAAAGATCAGGCCAATAAATCTTGCATTGGTATGTAAAAATTGTAGATTGCTGCACTAATTTATCCATCAAGGTGAATCTCTGCTGACATATTACTATATATTTTACCTGTTTTTATATTTAATTCTTGTTTGTCTTCACTAAAATGTAAAATATACAGAAGCAGATATCTTTATCTATTTTCTCCACTGATATATCCTCAGTGACTAAAATAGGATATTAAAAAATGATTGATAAATATGTAATCAATTAATAAATTAATCAGTTAATGATTACTGGTAATCATTCAGGTTTCAGGTCACTATTTATTCATTTCCTTCACTGCCTTCTTCTACTTTTTTTCTCCCTCCTTCAACTCTTCCATCATTATTTTCTTTTTCTCCTTCTCCTTAGCTCTTTTCCACTCCTCCTCATCACCCTCTTCCTTTCTCTTCTCTATCTTGCTTTCTGTGAACATCAGCAAAGAATTTAAACATGCATTTTTATATTATTATCCATCACCTGGCTATTGTAGCAGAAGAGCCTTTAAGAATATCAGGGCTGCATGAGGCAGATGGGATCATTCTGCCCTGATGACTCTGTGAATCCACGTCTCTAAGACAAATGAACAAGGAGCAGAGTTCTGGCACAGAACAGGGGTAAGTGTTGTTCTGCCATTTTCCCCAAGCTTGCCTATGGAGCATGGACCCAAGGAGGAGCGGGGAGATGCACAGAGCAGGGGAGCAACCATGGTGTTGGGTGGGGGAGTGACCCACTCTCCTACCATGCAGGAGTGCAGCACCAGACTGAGGTGTTGGGAGGGTGCATGACCTGCATACCAACCATCACTGGGAGCAGCACAGACCAGGGGTGTGAATGGACGGCCTATGAAACCAGCAAGCTAAGTTCATGCAGCAGGGTGAGGGCAGTAGCAGTGACAATCACAAAACCAAAAGGAGGCCCCATCCAGTAACAAGGGCAAGCTCTGACTAACAGTTGAATGGCCACACCCCTAACCAAAGTGAAGTAAGACTTGACAGACATCCATACTTAACAAGGACTTCTCCACAAAATCATTGAGCATAAATCTGTACAGGAAAATTTCCACTTTTTTAGCTGTTCCATTTTATATTACTTTATAATTTCTAATTTTTAAACAATTGTATATGACTCTATTTTTAGTCCCTTTAAATTTTTTTAAAAAATATTTTATTATTATTATTTTAAAATTCACATCAATTTTATTTCTCTCTGTTTTTTTCTCTTGTTATTGATTACAGTCAGTTTTCAAATATTTTTAATTCCTCTTTTAAGGTTTTTAAAATACATCTCAAACCTATTTTTATTGTGCTCCAGTTTGTTCTCCTTTTATTGATTATATTCTGTTTTCAAACTTTATGTTTCTTCTTTTACATTTCTATTTTTAAGTTTTATTTCTGCATCTGCTTTAGATAGATAAATAAATAAATTCCTTAAGGACAACAGTAGATAACTGATACCCCATAAGCCAGAGTGATATGAGCAAAATGAAGAAACAAGAGGAACCACTTCCAATTAAAATAACAAGAGAAAAGAACTGAAAGAACTAAATGAGATTAAGACTAAAAGAGACAGGGAACATGTCAAAAAGGAAATTGAAGCTAAAAAGAGGAGTCAATTAAAACTGAAAAACTCACTTGCTGAGATGAAAGCTGACCTAAAGACTGTAAAAAGTAGGCTAGATAATGAAGAGGAATGAATAAATGACTTAGAAGACAGAAAAACAGAAATCACATAATCAGAACAACTGAGGAAAAGACAAATACAAAACAATGAAAATAATATAAGGGACCTATGGGATAATATAAAATGTGTCAATCTATTCATATTAGGGGTCCCAGAAGGAGATGAAAGAGCAAACAGGATTGAAAAGGTATTTGAAGAAATCATGACTGAAAACTTCCCAAACCTGAAGGACTCTGAGATCCAAGTACAGGAAGCTCAGAAAGTCCCAAACATGAAGAACCCAAACAGACCCACACAAAACATATTATAATCAGGATGGCCAGGGTTAAGGATAAAGAAATGATCCTAAAGGCAGCAAGGGAAAAACAAAGAATGAGTTAAAAGGGAACCCCCATAAGGTTTTCAGCTGATTTCTCTATACAAACACTACAGGCCAGAAGGGAGAGGCAAGATATATGCAAAGTCCTGAATGAAAAGATGATACAGCCTTGGATAGTTTATCCAGCAAGGCTATCCCTTAGGATAGAAGGAGAGATAAAGGATTTCACAGACAAGTAAAAACTAGAAGAGTTCAGTAACACTAAACCCATGCTAAAAGAAATATTGAAAGGTCTACTCTTAATAGAAAAGAAGCAGGATGCTACAGAAATGAGAAACTCATAACTTGAAAGTTGACAACTACCATGAATTACAAAAAGAAAAAACACAAAATTGTAAAAGAATACATCTTAATCATTAAGAGTGGGAGAGGGGAGCAAGAAAATATAGAGGATTT
Organism: Camelus ferus; assembly: GCF_009834535.1. Taxonomy (NCBI): domain Eukaryota; kingdom Metazoa; phylum Chordata; class Mammalia; order Artiodactyla; family Camelidae; genus Camelus; species Camelus ferus. The sequence continues at coordinate 61,407,994 of NC_045709.1, forward strand.
TTTTCCCTCTCTTTATAAATTTTTTTGGTTCTAGGTAGGATGGGTTTGAGTTAATATTACTATCAGTTTAATACAAACAGTTATGGTAATGGGCTAATATATGTAGAAAAAAGGGTAACCACAAGCCAAAAACTGACAATACATTCACAGGAAATAAAAAAAATAAATAAATAAATAAATAAATAAAAAAGATAATACAAAGAAAAATTATCAAACCACAAAAGGAAAATGAAAGAATAAAGAGGAAATACAAAATCAAATACAAAACTAGGTTGAAAATAGAAATATACACACATCTATCATTAATTACTGTAAATGTCAATGGACTAAATACTCTAATCAAAAGGCATAGACTGGTACTATGGATAATAAAAAAAGAACCTTCAATACACTGCATGTAAGAGACTCACTTTAGGGAGAAGGAAACATAGAGATTGAGAATGAGATGGAAAAGGATATTCAATGAAATGGAAATGACAAGAAAGAAGGAGTAGCAATACTGATTTCACACAAAATAGACTTTAAAACAAAGGCCATGAAGAAAGATATTTTATATTGATTAAAGTAGTAATACAAGATGAGGATATTACATTCATTATTATATATGTATCCAATAAAGGGACAACTGAATGCATAAAGAAAATGCTAACAAAGACAAAAGGGGAAATTGATTGGAATACAATCATTGTTGGAGACTTTAAAACCATATTAACATCATTGGACCGATATTCCAAACAGAAAATAAATAAGGCAACAGAGAAATTAAATGATACAACAGAACAACTAGTCTTGGTGGATATTTTCAGAACGTTACACCTCCCAAAATTATAAAATGCATTTTTTTTAAATGCATCTGGAACATTTTCTAGGATTGATCATGTACTTGGGCACAAGAGAAACATCAAATATTTTAAGAAGATAGAAATTATCTCAAACATCTTTTCTGACCACAATGCCATGAAACTAGAAATCAACTACAGAAAAACAAAGGAGGAAAAAAATGACAGTATGGAGATTAAATGACATGCTACTAAAAATTCAATCAGTCAATGATGAAATTAAAAAATAATTTGAGACAAAAGACAATGAACACAAAATCACACAAAATCTATGGGACACAGCAAAGACAGTGGTAAGAAGGAACTTTATAGCAATATAGGCCTTCCTCAAAAAAGAGAAATCTCAAATAAAAAATCTAACCTACCATCTAGAAGAATTAGGAAAGAAGAGCAAAAAAAGAAGTCAGCTGATGGAAGGAAATAATAAAGATAAGGGAGGAAATATATTAAAAATATAGATTTAAAAGAAAAATAGAAAAAATTAACCAAACTAAGAGCTGTTGTTTTGAAAGAGTAAACAAAATTGACAAACCTTTGGCCAAGCTCACAGGGAAGAGAAAAGAGAGAGCAGAAATAAGCAAAAAAGCCAATGTCATAGAAATACAAAATGTCATATGAGAATACTGTGAACAAATCTATGGAAACAAAATGGATAACCTAAAAGAAATGTACAAGTTTCTGGAAACATACAGCCCATCAAGACTGAATCAAGAAGAATATGACCAGTTGAACAAACCAATTACTAGAAATGAAATTGAATTAGAAATAAAAAAAAAACCTCCCTACAAATAAATTCTGGACCAGATGGCTTCACTGGGGAATTCTACCAAACATACAAAGAAGAGCTCATACCAGTCCATTTCAAACTCTTCCATAAGATTGAAAGGGAAGAAATACTCCCAAACTCATTCTATTAAGCCACCATCACCCTGATACCAAAACCAGGCAAAGACACTACCAAAAAAAAGAATTGCAGGCCAATATCACTGATGAACATAGATGCCAAAATCCTCACCAAAATATTAGCAAATAGAATCCAACAGCACATAAAAAAGATTATATGATCAAGTTGGATTCATCTCAGTGACACAATGGTAGTTCAACGTATGCAAATCAATGTAATACATAACATCAACGAAAGAAAAAAAAAAAACCACATGATCATCTCAATAGATGCAGAAAAAGCATTCAATAAAATTCAACACCCATTTATGATAAAAACTCTCACCAAAGTGGGTATAGAGGGAGCATATCTCAACATAATAAAAACTATATGACAAACCTACAGCCAGCATAGTACTCAGTGGTGAAAAACTGAAAATCTTCCCATAAAATCTGGGACAATAAAAGGCTGTCCACTGTCACCACTCCTATTCAACATAGTCTTGGAAGTCCTAGCCACAGCAATCAAGCAAGAGAGAGAAATAAAAAGGATCCAAATTGGAAAAGAATAGGTAAAATTATATGCAGATGACCTGATGCTACATATATAAAACCTATAAAATTCCAAACAAAAACTGCTAGAAATAATAAAATAATTCAGTGAGGTAGCAGGTTACAAGATTAACATGCAAAAATCAGTTGAATTTCTTTACACTGACAATGAATCAACACAAAAAGAAAGTAAAGAAACAAACCCCTTTAAAATAGCACCCAAAGTAATAAACTACCTAGGAATAAATCTAACCAAGCAGTTGAAATACTTATACATGGATAACTATACAACACTGATTGAGGAAATAAATGAAGACTTTAAAAGATGGAAAGGTATCCTACAGTCCTTGATTGAAAAAATCAATATTGTTAAAATGGTCATATTGCCCAAGGCAATCTACTGATTTAATGCAATCCCTATCAAATTACCCAAGACATATTTCACAGAACTAGACCAGTCATAATAAAAGTTACATAGAATCGCAAAAGACCCAGAATTTCCAAAGCATTACTGTAGAAAAGGAAGGAGGCTGAATGAATATCACTCCCAGACTTCAGACAACACTATATAGCTACAGTTATCAAAGCAGCATGATATTGGTACAAAAACAGGCATATGGATCAATGGAACAGAATACAGAGCCCAAAAATGAACCCACAAATTGTTGGTTAATTAATCTTTGATAAAGTAGGCAAGAACACACAATGGAATAAAGACAATCTCTTCTGCAAATGGTGTTGGTAATACTGGACAGCAGCATGTACATCCATGAAGCTCAAATACTCCCTTACACTAAACACAAAAATAAACTCTAAATGGATGAAAGACTTAAACACAAGACAAGACAAAATAAATCTCCTAGAAGAAAACTTAGGCAAAATATTATCTCACATATATCTCAGCAATGTTCTACTAGGGCAGTCGTCCCCAGCAACAGAAATCAAAGCAATAATAAATAAATGGCACCTAATTAAACACACAAGCTTTTGCACAGCAAATGAAACCATGAACCAAACAAAATGACAACCTACAGAATGGGAGAAAATGTTTGCAAATGTTGAAGTTGACAAAGGCTTGATCTCCAGAAAAAATAAGCAGTTCATAAGAATTAATAAGAAGAAAAAACAAAGAACCCAATCCAAATATGGGCAGAAAACCTAAGCAACCAATTCTCCAATGAAGACATACAAATGATAAATAGGCACATGAAAAAATGCTCAATATCACTAATTATCAGAGAAATGCAAATCAAAACTAAAATGAAATATCACCTCACACTAGTCAGAATGGCAATCATTCAAAAGTCCACCAATGATTAATGCTGGAGAGGCTGTGGAGAAAAGGGAACTCTCCTGCACTGTTTGTGGGAATGCAGTCTGATGCTTTCATTGTGGAAAACATTATGGAGTTTCCTCAAACGACTAGGAATAAACTTACCATATAACACAGTAATCCCACTTCTGGGCGTATATCTAGAAGGAACCCAAATACAAAAAGACAACTTCACCCCAATAATCATAGCAACACTCTTTACAATAGCCAAGACATGGAAACAGCCTAAATGTCCATCAATAGATGACTGCATAAAGAAGAGGTGGTATATTTATACAATGGAATACTATTCAGCCACACAAAATGACAACATAATGCCGTTTGCAGTAACATGGATGTTCTTGGAGAATGTCATTCTAAGTGAAGTAAACCAGCAAGAGAAAGAAAAATATCATATGATATCGCTCATATGTGGAATTTAAAAAAAAAAATAGACAACAAATCAACTTAAATATAAAACAGAAATATACTCATAGTCATAGAATAAAAACTTGTGGTTGACAGTGAGGATGGGGGTGGGAAGGGACAGACTGAGAATTTGAAATTTATAGATACTGACAGCTTTATATAGAATAGATAAACAAGTTTATACTGTATAGCACAGGAAAGTATATATATATATATAAGATTTTTTGGTAGCTGATGGTGGAAAAGAATGTGGCAATTAATATATGCATCTTCATATATGACTGTAAAATTGTGCTTTACACTGGAAATTTACATAAGATTGTAAACTGACTATAACTCAATAAAACATAATTTTAAAAAGCCTGCTGAAATATTATAGGGAATTTCTAGGACACTATACAGGAATTTGGAATAATTAGTAAAAAAATTAATTTGTGAATGATTGAAGCTGAGGTTTCCAAAAACATGTATAAATTCTTAATTTTATAAATTGTTAATTATAAAAATATATATATACTAAGAAGTCTGATTTAATGCAAATAAAATGGTTTTTTTGGAAACTAAAAAAAAAAATCAGTACTGGCATACTACATAATCTTCAGAATCCAACTCTTTTCTTTAATTCATAAAATGAAAATAATATAATACAATACATAATTTTGAGGGCAATTTTATGAGCTAGTGGATAAGAAAATATTTCTTAAATTGAAAACATTAATCATTGATAATAGTTGATTTCTGGCAGTTTGGGAAATTCTGCACAGCTTTCACTCACTGAATTTTTATTTTACCTTTATAATATATCATATAATTTATTTAACACATTTAATAGCTTACTATTACTATGTGTTACTAGTAACACATAATATATTTTAATTTATATGTACTTTATAATATATATAAAACATACACAATTTAAATTTTCATATTTTTTCTGTATCAATTAGTATTTAAAAGCATTTTGTATAAGAGTTTTATTATTTTCATAGAAAATTATATTTGATATAGATTTTAAAGGTAACTAAAATTATTTATGTGGTTTATTTAGTGATCCCAAAGAATCTCAGGATAACGAGAATCACCAAGTGATATATATGATCGATTGATTCACTTTATAAGTCTACTGTCATTTCCAATGTGTCTGTGATCAGCTGTTACTTTAGTGACCCCCAATGTGTTACACATATTGATATTTATACCCCTTTGTAGATTTTTCTCATATGTACTCTGATCTTGATCTGTAATTTGCATTAACCAATAGAATTTTACTCAAGTGACACTGTTCAAGGTGAGACCTGAGTCTTAAGAAGCCCTGGAAGGTTCTGATTTTTTTGGTCTTAAAATGTATGAGCCACTATGTAGTTACTCTGGTTTTCTTGTGAGAGAGGGTATGTAGAAGAACTTTGTGAAGAGGGAGGCAAACTTACATAGAAAATATCATTCATCAAAAAGATCTAGCTGAACATAGCCTACACACCAGCTAAATGCAGCTGCACAGGTGGTCATCACTAGGTGAGAAGAAGAGCTGTTCATATGAATGCAACCTAATTTGAAAATTATGAGAAAGATTTGTAAAAACAATTAAATTTAGTGTGAATTATTTCATAGTGACTGATAACTAAAATAATGCCTCTGAGCAAATGGAACTACTTCTATACCTCTACTTTTTATTTTACTTTATTTTATATTTAATTCAGAAATTTCTAGCATTCTTATATTTTAGTAACATATGTTCTTATTACACTCTTATATTTAACTAAAGTGAGAAAAGACGTTGCCATGTAGTTATGTTATTCTTTTATTTCCCCCTATGTAAGCATTTATTTGGTTTTTACCACGTTAGTACAATTCAAATTGTGTATAAGATCTTATTAAGTCTTCATATAATAATGGTTTAAAAATAAATCTTAATTCATTCCGCATTTTATATAGGGGAAAATGGAGGTAAAAATCAATTTAGTGAATTTTCCACAGTCACTTAGCTAATAGTTTATAGTTAGTTTAACTCCGGAATCTGCAACTTTGATGATTATGATCTACTGGTTAAATTATTTTCTCATCAAAATATCTCCTCACACTTCCAATATAAAGTACCCACAGAATAATTTTCCAAGTTTCCCCTAGATTAAAATACAAATTATATGTAAACTTAAGTCAAATAAGATAAATAGAGTTTTGGTTGTAAGAGTATAAACATACTCACATAGTCTAGTTTTGGTGAGTGCTCTCTTCCCCACTTGCAGAGGGCAGCTACCTTCATTCTGTGCGGTGTCTGTTTTGCAGTGTGGAGAGTATAAGCCTTTGGTATCACTTCTTAAAAGAGCACTATTTCCATCATGAAATCTCCACTCTCATGAACTCATCTAACTCTAATTATCTCCCAATGGCCTTATCTCCAATGGATGTTAGGGTTTCAAAATATGAATTTGGAGAGAGATGCAAACATTCAGTACTTAGCAGTTTTATTGTCACCATTTTACAGATGAATAAAGTAATTATCATAATGATTAATTAAGTTTTCCAGGATCATGCAGATACTATCATTACTCTAAATTTCCTTTATCTTGCTTTGTTGATGCTATACTGTTAAAATCTTTAAGAAATATGTCATAACTGAACTCTAACAGAGAGTTAAGACTAGAAAGGGATGATAGTAGAGAATATATTGTGAGTAGACTGTTTAACTAAAATGAATAGAACTTGGCTATTGATAGAATGTGAGTTTTAAAGTAAAAATAGCTATAAGTTATGAACCTGAGTAAGAGCATGAGCTACATAATAATGAAAAAAATCACAAAAACCTATTAGAAGGAGAATGAATATTCAAGTTTGGTACATAATGTTGTGGAAAATGAAAAGCAGGCCTCGGATCTATCTAATCTATTTTAAGGTTTTCCCAGATAATTATTATATTTTACTATATTGAGAAATGGATCAAAAAAGTGCACAGTATTTTTTAATTTCAACTCATTTAATTTCTATGCAAGTAATAATGTCTTATATTTCAAATGATAAAATGGAAAACTATGATGTTTATTCAAAATGTTCATTGATTTCCATGATTCACTAATGTCAATTTTATTCTGTGTTTAACATTTTGTAAAATAGTGGCTGCAGGATTTTATCTAATTCAGAAAACATATTTTTAATTATATGTATATACTTTTTTTTTAATTGAAATATGGTTAGTTTACAATGTTGTGTTAATTTCTGGTGTACAGCATAAAGCTTCAGTCAAACATGAACATTCATATATTCCTTTTCATATACTTTTCCACCATGTTACTACAAGATATTGAATATAGTTCCCTGTGCTATACAATATGATTTTTTTTCTTATCTATTATATATATATTAGTATCTGCAAATCTCAAACACCAAATTTATCCCATCACACTTCCTCCCCACCCCCAGTAACCATAAATTTGTTTTCTATGTCTGTGAATCTATTTCTATTTCATAAATAAGTTCATAAGTTAATTTGTCTTTCCTTTTTAGATTCAATGTATAAGCGATGTAATATGTTATTATTGTTTCTCTTTCTAGTTTACTTAACTTAGAATGATAATCTCCAGGTCCATTGATGTTGCTGAAAATGGCATTATTTATTCTTTTTCATGGTTGAGCAGTATTCCATTGTATAAATATACCAAACTTCTTTATCCTGTCATCCGTTGATGGACATTTAGGTTGCTTTCATGTTTTGGCTATTGTGAATAGTGCTGCGATGAATATTGAGGTGAATGGGACTTTCTGAATTAAGGTTATCATTGAACATATGGCCAGGAGTGGGATTGCTGGATCATATGGTAAGTCTATTGTTGTACTTTTGAAAAATCTCCATACTGTTTCCCATAACAGCTTCATAAAACAACATTCCCACCAACAGTGTAGGAGATTTTCCTTTCCTCCACATCCAACTTCTTTATCCAGTCATCCATTGATGGACATTTAGGTTGCTTTCATGTTTTGGCTATTGTAAATAGTGCTGCTATGAATATTGAGGTGAATGAGTCTCTCTGAATTAAGGTTATCATTGAATATATGGCCAGGAGTGGGATTGCTGTATCATATGGTAAGTCTGTAGTTGTACTTTTGAAAAATCTCCATACTGTTTTCCATAATGGCTTCATTAAACAACATTCCCACCAACAGAGTAGGAGGTTTCCCTTTTCTCCACATCCTCTCCAGCATTTATTGTTTGTGGACATTTTAATAGTGGCATTCTGACTGATACAAGGTGATAACTCATTGTTCTTTTGATTTGCATTTCTCTGATAATTAGTGATATTTAGCATTTTTTCAGGTGTCTATTGACCATTTGTATGTATTTATTGGAGAATTACTTGTTTAGGTCTTCTGCCCATTTTTGGATGGGGTGGTTTGTTTTGTTCTTATCAAATTGTGTTAGCTGTTTATATATTCTAGAAATTAAACACTTGCCAATCTCATCTTTTGCATATATTTTCTCCCATTCTGTAGGTTGTCTTTTTGTTTTGTTTATGGTTTCTTTTTCTATGCAAAATTATGTTTAATTAGGTCTGATTTGTTTATTTCTGGGTGTTTTTTTTTTTTTTCTGTTGCCTGGGTAGACTGCTCTAGGAGAACATTGCTAAGATTTAAGTCAGAAAATGTTTTACCTATATTTTCTTCCAAGAGGTTTACAGTGTCTTGTCTTATGTTTAAGTCTTTAAGTCATTTTGAGTTTATTTTTGTGTATGATATAGAGTATTCTAAATTCATTGATTTACGTTCAACTGATAAATTTTCCAACATCATTTGCTGAAGAGACTGTCTTTACTCTATCGTATGTTCTTGCCTCCTTTTTCAAAGATTAATCGACCAAAAATTTGTGGGTTTATTTCTGGTCTTCCTATTCTGTTCCATTGATCCATATGTCTGTATTTGTATCAATACCATGCTGTTTTGATTACTGTAGCTCTGCATTATTATCGGAAGACTGAGAGGGTTATTCCTCCAGCTTCATTCTTTTTATCCAGTAATGCTTTGGCATTTCTGGGTCTTTTTGTGATTCCATATACATTTTAGGATTATTTCTTCTGTGAAAAATGTTCTGGGTAATTTGACAGGTATTATATCAAATCTGTGGATTGCCTTGGACATTATAACCATTTTAACAATATTAATTATTCCAATCAAATAACATGGGATTTTTTCCATTTCTTTAAGTCAGCTTTAGTTTCCTTAATCAATGTTTTCTAGTTCCCCAAGTATAAGTCTTTCACTTCCTTGATTAAATTTATTAATAAGTTTTTTTGATGCCATTTTAAAGGGGATTGTTTGTTTACTTTCCTTTCCTAATATTTAGTTGTCATTGTAAAGAAATGCCACTAATTTCTTTGTGTTAATCTTGTATCCTGCTATCTTGCTCAATTCTTTTATCAGCCCTAGTTGTTTTTGTATGGAGTTTTTAGAGTTTTTTATATATAATATTATGTCATTTGCATATAGTGACAATTCTACCTCTTTTCCATTTGAATTTTTGTTTCTTTTTTCTTGCCTTATTGCTGTGGCTAGGACTTCCAATCCTATATTCAATAGAAGTGGCAAGAATCAACATCCTTGCCATGGTCCAGATTTTAGTGGGAAGGCTTTCAACATTTCACCATTGAGTATTATGAGTAGATTTGTCATAAATAACTTTTATTATGTTGAGATATGTTCCCTTTATACCCACTTTGGTTAGAGATTTTATCATAACTGTATGTTGCATTTTATCAAGTGATTTTTCTGCATGTATTGAGATGATCATGCGATTTTTGTCTTTTCCCTTGTTGATGTAGTATATCACGTTGATTGCTTTGCATATGTTGAACCATCCTTGAGTCACTGGGATGAACCGAACTTGATCATGGTGTATAGTATATTTTATGTGCTGTTGGATTCTGTTTGCTAATATTTTATTGAATATTTTGCATCTATTTTCATCAGCAATATTGGCTTATAGTTTTCTTTTTTGGTAGTATCTTTCTGTTTTTGGTATCAGGGTGATGGTGGTTTCATAGAATGAGTTTGGGAGTACTCCCTCCTTTTCAATCCTTTGGAAGAGGTTGAGAAATAATAGTATGAGCTCTTCTTTGTATGTTTGATAGAATTTCCCAGGGAAGCTATTTAATCCTGGAATTTTGCTCATAGGGAAGTTTTTTTAAATTGTTGGTTCTATTTCATTTCTAGTGATTAGGGTGTTCAAATGATCTATTTCTTCTGGGTTCACTTTGGTGGACTGTGTTTCCAGAATTTTTTCCATTTCTTCTGAGTTGTCCAATGTATTGCTGTATAGTTTTTCGTAGTATTTTCTTATGTTATATTTTTTGGGGGATTTCTGTCATGTTGGTTATAATTTGTACATTTTCATTTCTTATTTTATTTGTAACCTCTCTTTTCTTCTTGGTGAAGCTGGCCAGAGGTTTCACAATTTTCTTTACTCTTTCAAAAAACTAACTCTTGGTTTGATTGATTTTCTTTTTCATTTTTTAATCTGGATTTTATTCATTTCCTCCTTGACCTTTATTATTTCTTTCCTTCTGCTGATATTAGGTTTTGTTTGTTATTCTTTTTCTAATTCTTTTAGGTGGTAAGTTAGGTTGTTTAATTGAGATTGTTCTTATATTTTGAAGAAGGTTTGTAGCATTATGAACTTCCCTCTTAGGATTGCTTTTGCTGCATCCCGTAAAATTTGTGTGGTTGTGTTTTCATAGTCATTTGTCTCAAAGTATTTTTTAATTTCTTCTTTGATTTCATCATTGATTTTTTTTTTTTTTTTTTTTTAGTATCATATTGTTTAATCTCCATTCCATCCTTTTTTTCTCCTTTGTTGTTCTGTGGTTGATTTCTAGTTTCATGTCACTGTTTTCAGAGAAGATGCTTAAAAGAATTTCTATCTTTTTAAATTTGTTGAGGCTTAGTTTCTGCCTGAGATGTGGCCTATCATAGAGAATGTTCCATGAGCACTTGAAAAGATTGTATGTTTTGGGGGGGAAGTATTTTCCTAAAAATATCAGCCAAGTCCAACTGTTCAATTGTTTCATTTCATATCTCTGTTGTTTTATTGATTTCTATCTGGAAAACCTTGCCAGTGACAGTGGGGTGTTAAAGTCTCCTTCTATTATTGCATTACCATTAATTTCTCCCTTTATGTCTATAAGTATTTGTTTTACATATTTAGGTACTTCTATATTGGGTACATATATGTTAACAAGTGTAATATCTTCATCTTGTATCATTTTCTTGATCATTATATACTGTCCTTTACTCTTTCTTGTGCCTTTGCTTTAAAGTCTGTTTTGTCTGATATGAGAATTGATATGCCTGCTTTCTTGTTATTTCCTTTTGCATGAAATATCTTTTTCTATCCTCTCATTTTCAATCAATGTGTGTTTTTCACTTTAAGTTGGGTCTCTTGTAGGCAGCATATATTATGTTTTTATTTTATTATACAAACTGCACTCTATGTCTTTTGATTGGAGTATTTAGTCCATTGTCACTTATAGCAATTGTTGATAGATGTTTGTTTATTGAATTTTAACCATAGTTTTCCAGTTGGATTTGATATTTCTTTTTTATCCTTTCTTTTCCTTTTTTTTAATCTTTCTGTGGTTTGATAATTTTTTTTTTTGGATTAGCTTGGTTTCTTTTTGTTTTTTGTGACTCTGTTATATGCTTTTGATTTGTGATTTTTATACCCTTTTTTAAATATGTTAATCCATTACTATATCTTTTTGCTTTAGACTTGTAGTCATGTTTGCTGAAACACATCCTGGAAAAGAATGTAGAAAAGGAAAAAAAATGTTTAAAAAAAGAGAAAAAAATCTATATTTTCTTGCTCCCCTCTTCTATCTTTTATGATTTTGATGTCATTTTCTTTTACATCCTCATATTTATTTGTTTGCAACTTATTGTAGTTATCACATTTCCAATTATGGCTTCCTCATTTCTATAGCTTCCTTCTAGTTTTCTATTTATAATAGATCTTTCAATGTTTCTTTTAGGAAAAGTTTAGTATGGTTGAATTCTTTTAGATTTGCTTGTCTGTGAAATTCTTTATGCCTCCTTCTACTCTAAAGGGTAGTCTTACCTGACAGAGTATTCTAAGTTGCAGCTTTTTCTCATTCAGGACTTTGGATTTTGAATATATCTTGCTGCTCCATTCTGGCCAGTAGTGTTTGTGTAAGAAAGAAGCTGAAGGCCTTATAGGGGTTCCTTTGTAATTTATTCTTTGTTTTTCTCTTGGTGCTTTAGAATCATTTCTTTATCTTTAACTTTGGCCATCTTGATTATAATACATCTTGGTATACGTCTGTTTTGGTTCTTCTTGTTTGACAACCTCTCAGCTTCCTGTATGTGGCTATCTGTTTCCTTCTTTATGTTTGGAAAGTTTTCAGTCATGATTTCTTTAAATATCTTTTTGATCCCCTTTTCTCTTTCTTCTCCTTCTGAGACCCCTATTATGTGTAGGTTAGCAAGCTTTATATTATCCCATAGGTCCCTTATATTGTTTTCTACTTGCTTTTCTGTCTGCTGTTCTGATTGGGTGACTTCTGTTATCATGTCTTCTATATCACTTATTCATTTCTCTGCATTGTCTAGTCTGCTTTAGACTGCCTTTAGCTGGGCTCTTTTTTCAGCCATGAGTTTTCTGTTTTTAATTGGCTCCTCCTCATAGTTTTTCTTTATTTTTTATATCATTCTCTTTCTATATTCATATTTTCTCTTATTCCCTTCAGTGCTTTTATCAGCCCCTTTTGAAGTCATGATCTAGTAGATTGTCAATGTTTATTTCATTGTTTGTTATTTTAGGGGACTTCTCTTAATTTTTCATTGGGAATCATTCCTCTGCTTCTTTATTTTACCTGTATTTCTCCAGCTCTATGGATTTAGGAATATTTATTATCTACCATGGTCTTGAAGGGCAGTTTTATTTATTGTTTGTTTGTTTTTATTTAAAGTGGGAACATTCCTGGGTAGACATTGTGCATCTATTAATTTTGTTGCGAGGGTTGTTCTTAGAATGGATGATTACTAAATCTTTCTACCATGTGTGTTGGCTGTGATCCCTTTAATTGGGGGTGTAGTTGGTTTTGTGGTGATCAGAACCTGCCCTGATTGTTGTTGTTGAGTGGGGCCTCCTTTTGGTTCTGTGATTGACACAGGTTTGACAGGGGCTGAGTTTCCTCCCCTGTTGCTGGCATAGAGGCTTCTATACCTGTTTCTGAGCTGCAGTGTGTTGTAGCAGGATTTTAGTGCTCCTGCTAAGAAGGAGAGTCATTTAGTGTACCTTTGCACAAGATGTCCACTGGAAAATGCCCTCTGTGGTGTTGTCTGTCACTTCTTATGTGGGCTTAAAAAATACTCTTTGTTAATACTTCCTTTGTCCCTGCCTTAGCTGTAGGAATATCTACCACCTGCTCTGGTTTCCCCCAGATTCTGGGCCCCAGGAACCACCTGTGCAGATCTGCCAATGTCAGCCACTAGGACCTGCCATAGTGAGTGTGCAGTCACAACCTAAATCTGTGGTGTGGTACAGGGTCAGTGTAGACCCCAGCCCCATCTCTGTGTACAGTACAGTATGCCAGCCTATTGTAGATACCCATACTGGCCCTTGCTTTGTGTCAGAGCTCTGCTCACTGCCTATTAGTCCCTGAAGCCTGGATCCATAAGGGTCCAGAGAGAACAAATTCACCCTTTCTGCCTGTAACTGTAAACAAATATCAGTCCTACTTTTGCAGTTGCAGATCTGCTCTATATGGATTCAGCTTTTAGCCCTACCTCCATGCAGCAGTGATGCCTATGACTAAGGCCCCACCTCTCTTCTTACAAGAACACACCAGAAATAGAGCCAAGTGGAGAAAATGGCTATGGCCCAACTTTGTTACACCCCTCCCCCAACATGAGCCATGGGGCATTTTAAGGGGATCTCATGCTGTTCTGTTCCACACACAGCCCATCCAGAGCTCACATCACCCTCCAGTCTTCTGAGACTGCCTCTATGTAGTGGTACCAGCCCTCTCCTTGGGCTCATCATCAATCTCCTGCAGCCAGTTCTGGCTTGTCCCTGTTGGCTCATATCTAAGGCTGGGGATCCCAGGGACACTTTGTGCCAGTTTCTCTTAGTTCTATCTGCCAAGAGGCTGCCACTTTCTTCTCCAAGACTCAGAAGCTCCACATCTGTTCCCCACTGACCTCCCAGCTGGAGAGCAGGTGTCCCAGTGTAAAAGTGACTTTCTTCCTTTGCAGCTCCCTCCCTGCAGGACTGGTCTTGTACCAATTATCTTTTTCTCTTTTTCTTTTTTCTCTTATCTAATTTTGTGAGAATCCTCCTGTATTTCAAATCAAGAGACACTCTGCCAGAGTTCAGTAGATGTTCTGTGTGATTCAGTGGCTTTTTAGATGCAATTCTTGGTGTATTTGTGGGAGAGAGTGTGGTATGTTTCTCTCTACTGTCGTTGTGACAACATCCCCCCCATGGCTACAGTTATCATATGCTCCTTTCTTGTATCCAAGCCTTGTAAAATGTCTTTGCATTTCCTTCCAAGAAATGGAGTCTATTTAGCCAATCTTACATAAAAACTGGCCTTGTGACATGTTGTGGTATGTGATACTTCTGAGTGTGCAGAAACAACAATGTGTCAGTTTTGAGCTTATTCCTTAAGGTACCATGTGAATTTCTTTCTTTTTTTTTTTTTGATACCTCAAAAACCATGTGAGTAAGTCCAAATCAGCCTGCTGGAACATAAAGAACTATATGGAGAAGAGCTGAGTCAACTATTTCATCCATGTTGGGTTCCTAGCTATATCAAAAGCCCAGCCAGTGTAGCAAAATCAATCTGCAGTTGTCCTTCTTGTTGACCTCTAAAAACTGAGCAAAACTCTCTTAGAATAGCCATCTTCCAGCTGACCTAAATATTTCTGAACTAAAAAAATGCAGTTTATTTTAGCTACAAAGACTTGTCTAAATTACAGGCAGTGATGATATTATTTAAATCTAGGTCTGTCTGACATTATGGCTCAATCTACTCTTATTTTATAGAATCATTCAAGTAATCTGATGTTTAAAGTTTAACTTACAGAACTGATGCAGAGATTTCTTGAAATTTCAACATCTACCACATTTGTATCACTTCAGAGAAATACTGACAATGTAATAGTAGAGTTTTGACACATGAAAACTATTGTTTTAATGTTGATATCTTCTGTGTGTCTATCATTTGAAATTCATTGATATATAAGGTATAAATAATTTTACATTAATCAAATTTTCAGTAATTTAGAATAACTCTTACTCTGAGTATTATTATCTTGAATACACACTTAATTTAAGAATAGTTAAGTAAATAGCAAAGCATTTCTGCCTTATTAAATTTTTAGAAATACTATATTAATTGTTTGAAAGCTAATATGACAAAAATTATTGAATGAATAAGAAATGAATAAACAGAATTTTATATGGTTAATTTTGATATTTATTTTATGTATGTAATTTCTTTAAAAAGTTTAAGCAAGGAAACATATTCATATTGATAAAGTATCACTTTGTTAAAAATTTCTTAATAATAAATTTCTTCTAGCTGTAATCATAGCCATGTAATTTCATTTCTGAATATCATAAATGCTGCAACTTATAGGAAAGCCTGAAAACATAAAAAAGGGAAAAAAAAACAAGTTTATCTCTATCTATCATGTAATAATTTATGTTTATTTGAAAAATAAAATGTAAGTCTCTGTTCAGGAAAAAAATCTATATTCACTTAATTTTAACTGTATCCAAGACTATACAATTGAAAATAAAGATACTAAATTAAAAATATAAATGCACAATTTATTGTATGTAGGCCACCATTTAAAAACATTTCTTAGAGAGATACTGTATTGTAAACACACATATATTATTGTAGCTGCTAGTAAGTAATAACTACATATGTTTAAAATTATTATAAGGTAGTTGTCTAATGAGTAAGATATTGTTTCCTCTGACAGTTACATTTTGAAGAAGTACATGTTATTTATGTTCTACCATGACTTATAAAGTCTGAAAAGTTTAAATTATAAAGAATAATAACTTTATTTCTCTGCAACTGACAAATTTTTTAAAGACACTATTTTAATTACTTCTCTGAATGGAATATTATGCACATGTGAAAAAGATTAACATAGAAAAAAAAATTAATCCAGAAAGCAAAATGAAGTCAGAAATGTGTGCAAATTCTGTGATAAATTAAGTGGAATTTGATTTTGCTGTTGATTTAACCGCAATACATTAGCTGAATTAATATATTAATTATGAAATTATTCTGAGATCATGCATTCTGTTGTCTTTCAGAATAGGCTGGCTATGTTGTGGTAACAAACAGAACCAAACAAATAAAGTATATTTCTTTATTCTAAACATTTCCAATCTTTTAAGAGTTATTTTATGCTTTTTGATCTTGGGGACACTTCCTTATAAACATTTTCTTACATAATTACATGGGCTGCATGTAGTAATAAGAAATTAAATATTTTTACCCAGAAGTAAGAGAGCTGTTACTTTTGCTCAATGTATTCATTGTCAAAAACAAGCCATTTCATTATGGCCTAATTTAAAATCAGACAAGTTCATTTATTTCCTCTGCCAGGAAGGGGAAGAAAATCTTATACATGAATTAGATGCAGTGATATTTGCCATGTCATGTTTTAGGAATTACAGTTATATATTTAAGTTTGTTGGAAATAACATACTTCCTTGAGGAATACATTTTTAAGAGTCTCATGCTATAACTATTGAACTAGCCAGGCACCAAGAAATACATTTTTAAAGTTAAATTTTGGGATCCAATGATAACCAAAATTATGTACACTATCATATGATTTATTCAAAATGGCAATCTCTTGAAGATTTCATGACTTCAAAACAGAGAGCTTAAAACTGAGTAACAAAAATTTATAAATTTTCTGTGCAGATTTCATATTGATTTATGATGGTATTAATTTTCCATTTAGCTCTTAAAATTAGCTGTTAATAATCCTTGACATTAAAAAAGATAACTTGTTTCCTTTTCTACAATTAAAATAAATCTAAGATTTTTTTTTCAAAACTCAGATATAAGTTATAATTATGAAAGGAAAAGCAGTTTACAAAATTTTCTTAGGAAAACATAATTGCAATAAAGTTAAGACAGCACTCTAAGAATATGTCCTTTTTAAAAAGAATGAATCAAAAATTTAATCCAAATGACTAATTAGTACTACAACCATGAACCTATCTCAAGTTTCCTGAATTAATTAATAAGATATCATTTAAGATTGCTCCTAAAAAGCTACAATTTTGAAATAAATAATTTATCATTACTATATATTAATTAAAAATAATTTTTACTTGTGACATACAATTAAGCACTTGATTTAATTTTTTAAAGGTGAAACTGTAATAATTTGCAATGTCCGGCATAATGATTTCATATTCATGTCACAGAAAGCTCACTACATATAATAGCCAACTAGGCATGAATAATATATTAAAGCCAGTCATCAAACTAACCTTTGTTTCTTTGTAGAGCAAAACCTCACTATTTGGGGTGGGGGTTGAAGAGTCCTACTCCTGCTAATTTCAAATTCCCAAATGCTGTCTTACAGACATTAGCAATTATCCTCTTTTACTATTACATTTTGGAACCTTTATCTATAAAATATTTTCTAGTTTACTGTGGATTACAAAGAGTAAACTTAAGAAAAAATAGGGGCAAGCTAGCTGTTTGAAGTAGTTTTCTAATAAATATGAATCCAAAATTTTGTAAACAGTAGATTATTCAAATGTTTCAAAACTGACAGACAAAATTTTCGTCTACATGTTTTTCATTGCTTGAATTTTAAACTGCTTATAAACAGAGAAGGGAAATAAGAAGGAAAGCAAATAATGGTGGGAAAGATGAAGGAAAAAGGTACTGTAAAAATTTAACTTACCAGTCAACAGTGACATAAATTTTTCTGTTCTATGAGTTAAGAAAATTATCTATACAGATTTTATTTAGATTTTATATTATTTACTATATTAATTCTATATATCTATTGTAATTTAAATGTTAATATGTACTTCACTATTACCTAAACATTTTAAAACATGAGTCTAGGATTAAAATATTGCTTATAATTTATTAATATGGAACTAAATATTTCCGTATAAATAACACATTTTCACTTTTTCTCTGTATATTTTACTAATATAACCAATTTGGGTTATTTCAATCAGAGGATCAACTCACAAAACACTGTATTGAATTTAGTACAATTTGTAGATGTTAGAACAAATGAAGAAACAACAGAAACTTAATTATTAATATTATTAATAGAATGATAGGTGGTAGGTAATAAGCTAAGGGTTATGAAGATCAATGTATAGATATCCCTCAGATTTCAGTATCCTTTTCATGTTGGGAACATAAAAATATTTAGGAAAATATATATTAAGGGACAAAAAAATTATATACAGTTTCTAGAATATACATTTTAGAGGAGTAAAATAGGCAATCCTATTAATATTTTCATATATATTGTTTATAGCTTGTATTTTAATTTTTTTCTATTTTATTTTATATTTTCCTCCATTTAAAAATGCACTAATAAAATATTTAACAATATATGTTAAGTATAAATGTCTATTTCAAAGATTTTGTACTTTCAAGTTTAAAAATATTAAAATCTCATATTGTCCTAGAATTTCTGGATCTGTACTTTTGCAACTCTAGAATGACTTCCTTCATCTGGTTAATCTAAAGTAGTTGATATATTTGTAGAAAATTTTCATTATAAAAAGTTCTAGAAACACAGCAACATCACTTGTTTCACATCCATAATGCTACTATTAGCTACTCAGTATGGTAGGTGTATTAGTAAAATTTGAGATCTGTATTCTTACCCATGATATGAGTATTCTAAAATATCATTCTTTTCATTCTTTTTAGATTACTCATAAGAAATATATATATCTTCTAAAGCTATTTTCATAAGTATGTATGAATATAATTTAGAAATCAGAATCTAACTAAGAAAGTCATCTTGGTTTCTGTTGAGAATTAAGCCCTTAAAACTTAATAATGGCACTTCAGTCAAGGCAGCTACACTTCTGCTTTTTCCACAGTAAGCAGTAATTGGTATTTCTGAGCAGCTGCTGTGATTTTATGTTCTACTCTAAAGATTTTACTATTTTCAGACTCTCACCTAATCAAGTCAAGATACCAATTTTGTCAAACTGTTTGGGTATTTAGAAACTCAGCATTTGGATTCACTGCTGAGTGAATAGTAACAAGGCTCCTAGGACACTTTCATTTTTCAATAGGTTTAGGTGAATCATCTGATTTAACTTGAACTCTTGTCACCCTGTACCAGCTAAGACAGGTTCCTAATTTTAAAAATACCTAGGAAGTTAAATCTTTAACATCTGGAGTGATGAGGGCTTTTGATCCCTATTTCCCAGTAGGTCTTTCTGACTTTGCAATTGCATATGAAGAACCTCTCTATTGAATAATAGCTCCGGTCAAAGTGATGTAATCAGAGACATAATAAAAAAAAAAAAAAATGAAAGAAAGAACTTGAAATAGAGATGTTTCTTTCCCATATTATTGGTCTACAATAGAATAAATGCTATTCCTGGATTAAATCATTTCATTCAGTTTAGTTAGAGTGACTTGACTCTTATAGGGCACTTCACAGATAATCCTTTTCTGATATGTTTTTAAGTTTCATAACACTTGCAAGCATACTTTTATCTAATATGTGCAACTAAAATACTTTCCAGTAACATCATCAAGATTGTAGGGTGGCCATTCCTTAAATCCACATAATTGATAGACAAAAAAATTATGTAAATTATTTTTTTATTTTCACTGATAAGTAGCTAAGAACAAAAATAAAACAGGGAAAATTATGGGAAATACATAATGTCCCCAGAGTTGACCTTATTGAGAATAGAGCATATAAACAAAGACTTTCAGGATGAAGTAGTAAACCATGTGTATGTGTTGGAAAGAAACCATTGAGAGGAAAGGAAGAACAATTTCAAAGGACTTAAAGCAGAAATGTACCTGCTGTGTTTGAGAAACATTGAGACTAGAGTTGCTGAGCAAAGTGAGTAAGTGGGAGATAGGAGAAATTGAGATAGAGAAGAAACAGAAGCATCTATGCTCTAGGATCCTTCAAGGAGTTCGATTTTTAACATGAGAAGATGATAAGCAGAGGACGGACATTCTCTTACCAACATTTGATAAAATCACTTTCCCTGTCATGTTGAAAAGATATTAAATAAATATGATGGTAAAAAAGGAGGGAGACAGTTTTAGAGGCAATCACAGTGACTCAAGACAAAATGGAATAGCAGTTGAGGTATTTAGAGTACATAAATTGTTGATATAAATATGGCCTTAGTTATGACTGTATTTGAAAATGAATTGAATATGGGGACACATTCAGTAAATTGACATAGAGCAATAACAATGATTCAAAGGGTTTTGCTCTGGAACTGGAACTATGATGTTTCCACTTATGTTGAGATTTTCTTAAAATGCCTTATCTGTGGTGATGAAAATGACACCAAGAAAACTGTGCTCAAAATTATTTTCTTTCACAAGCCTGCAATGATCTCTAAAATTTTAACTATACTTTGAAAGTAAGTCATTTTCTCGAAAAGTCTTTTCTTAAAATATAAATGTATCTTGTGTAAGGAATTGATGCAATAAGATAAAAACAGCACTCATTTAACAAATTACAAGGGGAACAAATTGTCAAATCAATGAGCTGTGATCCATCCAAAGTCTGAAAATTTAAACTACAGGAAAATGCACAAAGGAGTTGATATTAATAAGTCTTTATGAATTATTAAAGGGTAGTAAATCCAGATGCTAGAGTGGTCTTTAAAGCAATTGGAATGGTGAATAAATGGATTAAGATATATTTTACCTACTAATTTTCTTGACCAACATGCTCTAAATCTTTGTTAATTAAAGACCAAAAGTAAAATAAGCAACAAAATAAAAACTTATACTTTATTCTCAAAGTGGATGTCAGGTTATTCTTTCATAGAATATTGTTAAACATTTAAATAATATAGAATACACAGGGTCAAATGTTGCTTTATGGATGGACATATTAGAATTAAAAGCTTATCTTGTTACTGTAAGACTTCTAAGCACCCAAGGTAATTAAGTTCAATATCTCAATGTGATAAAGTAGAAAATATATGAGTGTACCTGAACAACAATTAGTCGTAGAATCAGTCATACATCTAGTGTATGACTATATATTTATTTCTACTATATTGTTCATCTTTACAAAATTTTCTGAATTTTTCAAAAGTTACCATTATATTTGCATCATTTTTCTCTATACATCATGTTTACCATTATTCTCTTCAAGTATGATACATTTTTGTAGGGCATTTTTTGATGTCAACACTTGGGTTTGCTACTGGACTCTGTACTGTAAATGATTATTTGTTATGTATATTGTTTTACTTTTCTGCAATTCTATTGATTTAACTAAACATAAATATTATTATAAGTGTGTTTCACAATTAGTAATAAATATTATATCTTTGTGTAGGTGGAAACTAGAGACATGAATAATTTTTTTTTGCAGTAAAAAACAAAATATTTCCTACCTTGGAAAAATATAATATATAAATCCTCTGGTTGTCTTTTGTAGCTTTTCCTAAAGAGTTGTTTCAAAGAAACATTATGCCTGAGATAGATTTTTCCATTATAAATTACCTACTATTTTAGTCAATGAAAATAAAGTTCAATATGTATTTTTGAATTCCTAATATACTCAAGGCAGTTTTTAAGTATGATATAAGCTTTTGTTAAGGAAAACATTTGCTCAAAGTGCACATGATATGAGTAGGTGTCCCCAGCTAATTTCTCTCATTTCAGCCTTAAATGCTAGAAAAAATTAGTAAAATAATACATTTGAGATACACCTTTACATTTGATTAAATAAAATTATTTTTTGATAGGACAAGAAAAAAGTTAAACAAAATTATCTCTCTGTCCAATTGAGACACTATCCCCTCCCCTTTAGTGTGTATTTTACATCTGCATTATACATCAGATCCCCTTTGAAGACACAGGAATACCTACTTACACACACAAAAAAACAATTTCTTCATGACACCAGGAAGCTAAATCCTTAGGAATAGCATTCCTTTCTCAATCTTGTAAGAGGTCACAATAACCCACTACTCACCTTGTTAGACTATATAAACTGTTAATATGTTATTTTGATATATAACCCTTTGTCTCAAAAACTAAATTTACATAACTCTTTTGAATTCTAACAAGTGGAACAGTCCTCCGAGCTTTCTGTCTCCCAGGTTATATTCCTCAGGTTGGCTCAAATAAAATTTCTCATTTATTTATTTGATTAAATATTGATTATTTTTAATTGACACTGACATGGTATTACTGGCAGAATATGAGAGATACCCACCAGAGGAAACCTGGAGTCTACCACAAATTGTCATTCTGTACCAGCATGGGCCCATTGAGCCCCACTAGCTTCTCAGTGTGCCTCAGATGTTCCAATGAGTTTTTCTGATGTTCAGATAACATGTTTTTAAACGATGATTAAAATACATTATTTAAACTATTTTACTTAAGACTTAGGGCCTAAAGGGGCACCAGTGCATTTCCTTATCAGGAACCTGGGCAGGAAGTCTATGGAAGCATTGGATAGTTGATTTTTGTTAAATTTAGCCTAAATTGGAAAAAAAATAGAAAACAGGTTGATGTATGGCCTGAACAAATCATTTGCTAGTGAATGAGAGATTGAATTATTCAGCTTTAAAGAACAAGAGAATCCCTCTATAACAAGTAAGTAAATATTGCTAATCTAAGGGGTGCAATAGATGGTGATAAACTAATGCTCCAAGCACGCATGATGGTTTCAGATTCTTGGAGGGAGAAAGAACACGTAAAATAATAGAACTGACCCAAGGGTAACTCCCTGGTGCGATACAACCAGAAACAGCACACCTCTGATCCACCACACTTTCCTTAGAAAGTTGCTCAGATCATATCTCATATTTGAATTGGGATATCAAATTAATTGTGTCTTAAATGCCAAGTAGCTCCCTGAAGGACAGCAACCTATGGGGGTACCAGCCAGGTTTATGTATCACAATTATGGAAATGATACTTGCAAATGCTTACTTAGATGGGAAAAAAGGGAAATCTCACCTTGCGATGGCCAAGATGGAGTTCTTTTGACAATCCCAAATTTGTTTTGCATGAAGCTAGAGAAAACCAATTTGATAAAATTTTTCAAAATCCTGACCCTGAGGGAACAAGTCCTTCTAGGAGAACATACTTTCCTCTCCCTGTGTTTTGAGATGTAAATATTCTCCCAGAGCTTTCAGGAACTCCCACCTTACCTAGACCACCTCCAATTCCTGAGACTGAAAAAATAAATAAATAAAGATCAAATAGGTCTTTTTTAAGTCAAGTAGGAAAACAATTATATTTCTGTGTCTATACGGATGTATGTATGTCTGTGTACATTACAGATATGTCTTTACCTCTGACTGGAATTATCAAAAATAATTTATAAATGAACTTATTTAAATTGGCTTAAAGAGAATTAAGTGCTTGTATAAATTCTCAGAAATATAAATAAAATCATCCAAGTAAACTTTAGGTTCATATCATCTAGGAAATATTACTATATTAATATCTGGTAATACAGCTAGTTTAAGCTTGTTGGGTTAATTAACATAGATATGCCTTTAGAGTCATCAATATTTAGTATAATACTTTAATTATTCCTAGGTTTACTAAAAGTCAATTAGATATTGTTATATTTATTGAAGTTTGTGAGCAGTAAAAATGACATTGTGAATTAAAAATATTGCAAGCCATATCAGTAAACAAAAAATGCTGTGGCCATGAGCATAGGGAACTCAGGATACAGACAAGCAGGCAGCCTGGCCTCTGCAGCCACCCTCAATCATGTACCCTAGAGGAAACCAGGATGTGAAAGAACAAGATACTAGCCCTAGATAGCTAAGTGCATATCAAATGAATGATTTCAATGAGCCCAGAACTTTGCACCTTTTCATACATAGAAAAGTACTTAATTCCTTAACCTGAGATATCTGGTTTTCTTTAATTAACAACATGACAAATTCCTATGAGTAAATTAAATGTAAATGAGATGAGAGCTTTTAGGTAAACTTTTAAGGAGTAGGTGTATTTTAAGAATGTCTACTTAAAAATAGTCTCTCCATATATAGCTTTTATTATGTTGAGATATGTTCCCTCTACACCCACTTTGGTGAGAGTTTTTATCATAAATGGGTGTTGAATTTGATCAAAAGCTTTTTCTGCATCTATTGAGATGATCATATGGTTTTTGTCCTTACTTTTGTTGATGTTATGTATTACATTGAATGATTTGCATATGTTGAACCACCCTTGTGTCTCTGGGATGAACCCCACTAGATCATGCTGTATAATCTTTTCATTTTTAGTGATTGATTTGTTCAATTGGTCAGTTTCTTCTTGGTTCAGTCTTGGCAGACTGTATGTTTCCAAAAACTTGTCCATCTCCTCTAGGTTATCCATTTTGGTTCCATATAGTTTTTCATAATATTCTTATATGATGTTCTGTATTTCTATGTTATTTGTTGTAATTTCTCCATTTTCCTTTCTTATTTTCCTTATTTGTGCTCTCTCTTTTTTCTTCTTTGTGGGTATGTTTTCACAATTTGGTAGCTTGAAACTCTAGAGTTTTGCTAAATTATATTAATGATGGAAGTTTATTAAATATCTGAGTCATACTAAATAAAACACTATATTGAAATATGTATACTGAACATTAGCTTACTTTTTATACTAAAGATATTTTACAGAGAGACTGTTAATAAATATGTTTGTGGCCACACTGAGGAATTTTCTGTAATAAAGCACGTTTTTAAGAAATTAAAAATACATGTTTTTAAAATTATTTTGTCATTTATAGATATTTATTGTTTTACTGCAGTGATTTTGCAAACAATATTTCAAAAAGATTCATTTAAAGGACTTCTTCACAAGTACACGATTCTGGCAACATTCATATCACATTGCTGAACTGGGTAAGAAATTACAGAGTTCTAATAGAAATCCTAATGTTTTTGTAAAACTTTGTTAACAAAAGATTAAGATCAAGGATCAGTTACATAGGACTGAATGAACTGATAAATATGGTAATAATTTGTATGAATTTTTGTCTGAAATATTGCTGGTTTTTAATCTGCATTTTCCAGACATAAGGAAATTTTCCCCCTTAAGTTAAATATGACTTAAGCAACTTGGTAAATTTTACCTTTTTAAGTAAAATGAGAACATTTACTTTTCCTTCTGCCTGATCCCTCCAAAATTTGGAAACTCTTAGTGAATATTCTTATTTTGATGCCAATATAGTTATTTGCATAAGTTCAAGAAGAATCTGTTCTCCTTGTAACAGGACACAATTGGAAACATTGATTATATCAACATGGCTTTGACTGAAATGTCATATTTTGAAAATACATAAAACCAAATATAACCAAACAGATTTAAAGAACTGAGGTGTACTTAATGGAACTATAAGCTCCTTGGAAAAACAACCTAGTACCTTACAGGGTTCATAACAACCATTCCAGGTAAAAAATAAATAAGAAAGGCCACCAACTGGCAGGTGTAGGGATTATATTTTGAGGACCTCAAGAAGAGAATTCACCTAAATCTATAGATATCACAGGTGGAATCTATAGCAAGTCCATGACATAGCATTCCTGGACTTTGAGAGGCCTTTTAAAAGTTCAATCTGATATTACTGATGAAAAGTTCTAGTACAGCCAATTTAAAAAAGGCTTTGTGGTCAATTAACCAGACTTATTTTGCAAATCAGCTAGTCTTAATTTGGCTATAGTTGGTAGAAATGAAGGTACTTATAGATACATATTTACATCTGATGAAATAGAATTATTTTATGACAGGACAAGAAAAAATTTAAACATAAAATTCTCTCTCAGTCCAACTGGGCCACATCCTCCTCTTCTTTAGTGTGCATTGTGCATCTGTATTATACATGAACTAGATTACCGTTGAATGCATAGGAATGCCTACTCACAAAAATAACAATCCCTATTTCCTACTGACTCCAGTAATGCAACTCCTTAAGAGATAACATTCCTTCCTCAGTTATGTAAGGGGTCACTAGAACCCACTACTTCCTTTGTTGGAGTGTGTTAACTGTCAATATGTTATTTGATATTTAACCCTTTGTTTCAAAAACTTTTATAACTGTGCTTTGACCTCTAACAGGCAGAACAGTCCTCAGAACTTTTTTGAAAGTTTGTTTCTTGGGTTATAATCCTCAGGTTGGTTTGAATAAAATTTTTCATTTCTCTCTTAGATTGACTATTAATTTCTTTTTTTCATTTACACATCTAAGACTACCTAAAATGGGCTAGTCTCAGCCACTCTGGATTGACACATACATATCCCCAAGCTTTCCTGGAGCTTGACAAGACTGTTGTACCAATATATTAAATAAAAAATAAATTACATTCTGTAACTGTGGCTTTGTAAGTTGTTTTAGGAGCAAGTCATACCACTCTGTCACCCAGCAGTGCACTTACACACACAAAAAAAAAAAAACCGTGCCTGAGATCTCAGAACACTTTTCAGTGCCTCTGCTTCTCATGTTGCTAGTACACTAAGTCATTTGCCTATAGAGTAAAACTATCCCATGAGTATGAAGTTTTTTGAGTCTAGTGAGTCACTTTAAAGTAATAAGTGCTTACTTAATGAGAAAATTAAGTCAGGTAAATTCTAGGTACCAGAAATAAAAATGGAATCCAAGTGAGAAGGGTAGTTGAAGCTAACATTTCTCTACTAATCATAGGGATTGGTCATAAATTTGGAGTTTAAATGTCTTTTGTCTGATGACAAAGGGTCTAGGAAATGAAATAGGTACACTTTATTTGAGAAGCCCCAGGCTGATATAACATCTGCTATCCCAAAATATTGTCTTTTCTAGGAAATTAGAGCTGGTAGAATTATTTCATTATTCTTGGATAAGTGAAAGAAGGATTGAAATATGCATCATTCTATGAATAGAAAGGGCTCACTTGCTGACATTGAAACTGACATCCTCAGAATTGACATAAGCGTAAGGCTGGCTTCTCTTTATAGTCTCAGGAGATAATAACAATATTGAAAATCTATTTATTTCCTTGTCCATCTCCAAGGGAGAGAGAAAAGTTAATGCATAGAAGTTCTCCTAGAAAATTATTTTTAGAAATTCTTATTCAGAGACCTCTGGACCCTGAATTGTGACTGTGAAGTGAGATTATGTAGATTTAGGTTTACTTCTTTCAAAGAATGTGGGATACATCTGTAGACCAAATTATAACTATCAAAACAGAGGGAAAACAGTTAGAATTTACACTTCACTAGGAAGTTAACAACTAAAACTTAGAATGGGTATAATGAAAAACTTTTCCAGAGTGCTCAAGAGCTGATCCTGACTTCTTTACAAGGAGAAGTACTTTTTACATTTTTGATGGAGATACATCATAAGGAATATATTTTACATTGCAGCCTGATATGTACATGTCTTTGTCTATATATTTATGTATATATCTATTAAATAGTCATATCAAATCAATCCTCATGAAAAATACCCCATTTTCACGTATGAGTTTTATTTTTATTCTATTCCATACATTATTATAATTCTGACTGTATCTCAGTCACCTGAAGTTTAAAAAAAAACACGCATTACAGTACTGATTACATATATTATGTATATATAAATATATATGATACATACATACATTTATGCAAATATCAAGGACTCTCCACCTTGAAATTAGTTCCAAATTTCAATATCTATGAGAGTTAATATGTCCGGAGTCACATATTATGCCTATTACTTTGAAAATCCATCCCAGGCTATGTTGGTTATTTACAGGGAAGGTGAAAACATATGGACTCAGAAGATAATCTGAGAATTGTCTGTTACAATATCATGTTTCCACAGGGAACAATTATTTAGTGCCCTGTAAGACCCTCTCATTGTGTCCCAACAAACGTTTACTTGACACTGAGCATTATAATAATATTTATTCTTTTTGAGAGTATCATTTCACTTTCCTTTAATATGCTACTTTAAATTAAAAAAGCAAGTTTAGAGGAGTGATTCTGAATTTGTTTGTTCTGTGATTGTTTATATGTGTGAGATTGTGCTTTCCTGGTTTTCATTGAGTTGGGCAGGGATTAATCTTCTGTGAGCACCAATTTCTATGTCATAACTTGGCATGTGTTATTCTATCTAATCCTTTCATGATATCCTGGTGAAGTTGGCATATCTGTATTTTACAGAGCAGTAAACAGAAGTGTAGATAGTTTAAGGGGCACATCACAGATCATGTAGCTGGTTAGTTATGAATCTATGTAGTTCCAAAATTTGTATTAGTTACTACTTAGGGATGAGGAATATTACTCAAATTTATGTAATGGTTCAGCAAATTTATTCATAAAAGAATTAATGGAGATTCTGTCTTAAAGAATTAAACAATTCAGGATGCAAAATCTGGCAAACACAACATAAAAGTACTACGGAGTACAGAAGTGTCATGCCTCACTTTAATTAAGGTTGTATTGCTATCAATTTTTGGTTTGAACTCAAAGGTCTTTGGTGGCTAGTTTTATTCTGTTAAGAATGTAACATGGAAGCAAAGGAGGAGAAAATATATAGAGTGCTACTATCTTGTTTACAATAATAGATTTTTAAATATTAGTGCAGAGAAAACAGGAGGCATAACCCTTTAGGTAAAAATCATTAAGAATTAGATCTCCTTCCTGTATAAGTGTGTAGATAGTGAAGTTAATAATTTCATATGAATCTTCCTGTTCATATTTTGCTCCTATACATGCTGAAGACTGTGTCTAGGACTATTCCAATCTTTTAATTAAACAAAATCATTATTTCACAGCAAGATGTCAGTGGAATGGGACTGATAACCTTCCTATTTTTCAACAGAATGATAACCCTCTAAAGTTGATTCAAGCTTTAGAATTCTTATTTAAAAGCTCTTGACAAATGATACTGTTTTGAAGCAATTATATTATTGAGGAGTAACAAGAATATTGGTTTAAAGTTATTGGCTCACTATTTTTAGAAATTCCTTACTAATGTATCCTTATTGATTCAAAGCGTCATTACTTTTATAATTTTGATGAAATTGTCTGCTCACAACTTTTTATACTATGAATAAAAATCTTTGATAGTTTAGTTTTTCATTTTATGTAACTGAAGGAAATTGCTCAAGTGGAATTTAAAGTGCTGAGCTAAGAAATAGTGTTGAAGATTTACTGTGTAGACACTACATTTATAGTTGACAATCTTTCTGTAGTTGCAAGTTAAATAGTTGGTTTTAAGTCCACCTAACTAGGAGTTAGCTATAAAGGGAGAGGGGGTGCATTTGTTTGTGCACATTAGCCAAAAATCAAAGTAAAGCATTAATATTTTAGTAAAAAGTGAACTGAAATAAAAATAGAACAACATAATTGAGAAAATACCATTATCACATTATAAATATTGTCTTTTGAACACATGATACAGGTAAGATGTAATTTCTGTAATAATTAGTCTAGCATGGACTTTCACTAGAAAAAGATATGCTTACCACATTGGATCAAACCAGTGCTCACTGGTGCATAATAGTTGGATATCAACTTTGTTCAGGCCAAGGGAAGAGGGAAGCAATGGTTACAGGAGTAATGCTGATTATACAAAGGAATAAATATGCAATGAAAAATATAAAGAACTCTAACATAAATTTTAAAACTGGCATGACACTATATTATTAGAAGTATAATGAAAAAAAAAAAAAAAGAGATACTTGAGAGACTAAAAGGTTGGTGACAGCAGATGAGGAAGAAAGACCTGAGAAAAGAATACATTTATAAGGAGGATAGGTAAAAAGTACCGTGAATGTGTTTTCTAAAGTTCTTTTTTCTCAAGTTGGCAGCTTAATAGTTTTAGAAAAAATAGAAACTAGAGAAGTAAGGGATTATTTTAAGGTAATACAATTAAGATGTAAGGTAACAAAAACTTATTTTTTTTAATTTATTGCTTCGTTCAATACATACTAATTTCTAACTCATATAAAGAATGACTTTTAAACCTATCATTGAATTCATGTGTCTCACTGAATATAATACCTTAAGATCTCAAACCTTGAGTTATGTTTTAGGGAAGCTGACATCCCATTAGCAGGTATATTATAAACCAATTAGATTTAAGAATAGAAAAAAATGGAATTCAGCTGTACAGATTTGAATATTCACATATATTTCCTCTGAAGAAAGTATACTAATTTTTGGTGTAGTGTGGAGTGAAAATTAAGTTTTCTTATCATGGAAAAATATATCTGTTCATGGTATCCTGCATTTAGTCCTATGGTAAATGGGACTATATTCTGATCAGTCTGATGGGTAGCAGATTAAGAAACTATGGCTCCTTCTAGTCTCTGTGCCCTCTTTAACCTCTCACAATTTTGCCATTTCAGAAAGAGAGATGGTCCTTAAAGAATGATCACAATTTACTGTAACTTCACTTAGTAGTTAACTATAACTGCAGCTGCTACTACAGAGAGAGCTTCCTTACTACAGAAAGTCAAGAAAACCTCTGATATTTAGAGCTAAAAATTTAGAAATTAATTTTTCTACCCCAATACCCACACTTTACCACTACATCAGTCAGTACAGCAACAGGAGATTAGAGTTGAAAAAAATTGAAATGTTCAAACTCTTTTTAAGAAGACTCTATGGAAATTCAAAGACAACAAGGGAAACAAACACAAGGACAAAACAGAAAAATTTAGCTATAGCACATAGCCTCACAGCCAAAAAAACTAAAACCCCACACAAAATTCCTATGTACCTCAATTCCTTCTGTCCAGTACATCATGTTCAGCTTTCTACAAAAACATTCAAGAAGCTAAAAGGCAAAAAAATAAAAAATAAAAATAAAAATGAAAGAAGAAAGAAAGAAAGAGGAGGAAGAAGGAAGGAAGGAAGGAAGGAAGGAAGGAAGGAAGGAAGAAAGAGAAGGAAAAAAGAAGAAGCCCTCCCTCCCCCTCCCTCCCTCCCTCCCCCTCCCTCCCTCCCTCTCCCTCCCTCCACTCCCTCCCCCCCTCCCTCCCTCCCTCCCTCCCTCTCTCCCTCCCTCCTTCCCTCCCTCTTCCCTCCCTCCCCTCTCTCCCTCCCTCCTCTCTCCTCCCCTTCCTTCCCTCCTTCCCTCCCGCCCTCCCTATGACCCTAATAAAAACAGAAAAAACAAAAACAAAAAACAAAACAAAATAAACGGGGAGGGTATAATAGACTAAGAGGACAATATGCAAAAACAGTTGTATAATGTAGGCAGAGAAATAAAATTTCTAAGAAACAATAAAAAAATACTAGAAATCAAAAACATAGTGACAGAAATGATGAATGCCTTTGTGGGGCTAATCAGTAGCCTGAATATAGACAAGGAAGGATCAATGAGTTTGAAGATATGTCATTACAAATTTCTGAAACTAAAAAAAGATAAATAAATAAATAAAAATTAAATAAAAAAACAGAACATGCACGAGATCTAGGACAAATGCAAAATATGTAAAATACATAATGGGAATATGGGAAGAAGAGTGACAAAAAGAGATAAGAAACATCTGAAGTTATAACAGCTCATTATTTTCCAAAATTAATGAGAAACACAAAACCATAGATTCACTAAGTTCATAAAACACCAAGCAGGATAAAAAAATAAATTCACTTAGGCATATTACATTCAAACATAGAAACTCAAATGTAGAGAGAAAATCTTGAAAGAAGCCAAGGGAAAATTATTCTATAGTTCTATCAGTGTTCTCTTTCTTGGTGTAGTTAGTAGTTAACTTTGCAATGTTCATTTTTGCCAACTCATCATTAAGCACATTTTGTGCATTGTTAATATTAACATGATTTTCCATACAAAATTTTATTAAAATAAATTCCAGCTGTGTTTACTATATAATTGTATGTTCATAGCACTACTTCTTTTTAGTATTAATTATTATATCTGCAATTTACATGAATATAATGAAAATAAAATTATTAGTTGGAAAATAATGTGTGCTAACCTCATAGATTATAACTTGAATCCTTAGATTTAGAAAATTACTTAGACTATATTAAACAATACTCTAATTCATTATCAACTGTAATTCCACAATTCCTAATGAAATTGTAAATATTTCCATTGATAGATATATCATCGCTATGTTCCTCCTATATTCTTTGTGTCAGATACTTCCCTCTCTGCTAAGAATATTGATGTGATTGATGTGTAGTCTTTTCTATCAAGGACCTTACAATGTCATGTAAACTAAAATTTTAATAACATCATCTTATAAATAACATAGTGAAAGCACATGCAATAAATATCAGTCAGAAAAATGGTTGATATTTCTATTCTCTTAAATTTGTTGAGATTTGTTTTGTGTCCTAATATGTGATCTCTCCTGGAGAACATTCAATGTGCACAGAAAACAATGTGTATTCTGCTGTTTTGGGACATAATGCTTTGTGGATATGTAGTCCAACTGGTCTACTATGTCATTTAAGACCACTATTGTCTGTTGATTTTCAATCTGGACAATCTGCCCATTGATGTCAGTGGAGTATGAAAGTAGTCCACTTTTAGAACTATTGTCAGTTTCTCCCTTAATGTCTGGTAGTATTTACTTCATATATTTAGGTGCTTTTGTATCAGAAGAGTATATTTTAACAAGTGTAATGTCCTCTTCTTGTAATGATCCCTTCATTATTAAATAATGCCCTTCTTTGTCTTTTGTTTTGCCTTTTAAAAAATTATATTTTTCTGATATGAGTATTGCCACTCTGTTTTCCAGATCTTTCTGTTTTCATGAAATATCTTTTTCTATCTACTCACTTTCAGTCTGTGTGCATCTTTATCATGAAGTGAGTCTCTTGTAGGAAGTTTATTGAAGGGTCTTTTCTAAAACATCCAATTATTCATCTTACATCTTTTGAGTGAAGCTTTTAGTCCATTGATACTTAAATTAATTGTTGATAAATATGGACTTATTGTCTTTTTATTACTTGTTTTGCAATTATTTTTGTAGTTCTTCTCTGTCCATTTCATCTTCTTTTTGTTTCATTATTGTTTGATGATGTTCTTTAGTAGTATTCTTGGGTTCTTTTCTAATTGATTTTTGTGTACTTATTATAGGTCTTGATTTGTGATTACATATACATTGACCCAAATTATATCTACTTGTTCTAAAGTAATAGTCATTCAAGTACAAACATATTCTAAATGATCTACATTTTTACTCTGCTCTACCACATTTTTTGTTTTTGATATCATATTTCACATTTTCATGCTTACCCCTTACATACTTATTGTAGTTATAAGTGTCCTGACAATTTTTTTTGACTTTTAATCTACATAGCTTATTTAAGTAGTCTTCATTCGTATATCTACCTTTCCTAGTGTGATTTTCCTTCTATGGATTCTTTTTTTTTTTCATTTAAAGAGGTTCCTTCAACAATTTTTCAAAGGTAAGTTTTGTATTAATTGAATTCTATTAATTATTGCTTCTCTGAGAACATCTTTCTCTCTCATTCCATTCATCTATTCAATGGAACCTTGCTGTGTTGTTTTGTATATTGCAGGTTTTCCCTTTCAGTACTTTTTTAAATTGAAGTACAGTCAATTACAATGTGCCAGTCTGTAGTGTACATCAAAATGTCTCAGGCTTATATACACATACATATATTACTTTTCATATTTTCTCATTAAAGATGATTACAAGATATCGAGCATAATTCCCTGTGTTATACAAAAGAAACTTTATTTTTTTAATCTATTTTTACACATAGTGGCTAAGATTTTTAAATATGAAACTCCCAAATTTATCTCTCCTACTTTTCCCAGTAGGCATAAGATTATTTACTAAGTCTAAGAGTCTGTTTCTGTTTTGTAGCTGAGTGCATAGTGTCCTTTTTTTCCTAGATTCCACATATGAGTGATATTATATCATATTTTTCTCTCTTTTTCTGGCTTACTTCACTTAGAATGATGATCTCTAGGCTCACTCATGTTGCTGCAAGTGGAATTATATTTTTTATGGCACAATAGTATTCCATTGTATAAATATACCACAACTTCTTTATCCAGTCATCTGTCGATGGATATTCAGGTTGCTTCCATGTCTTGACTATTGTGTATATTGCTGCTATGAGCATTGGGGTGCTTGTATCTTTTCACATTAGAGTTCTCTCACAATATATATCCAAAAGTGGGATTGCTGGATTATATGGTAAGTCTATTTTAAGTTTTTTTGAGAAATCTCCATACTGTTTTCCATAATGGTTGCACCAAACTACATTCCCAATAAGAGTGTAAGAAGATTTCCTTTTCTCCATACCTACTCCAGTATTTATCATGTCTGGACATTTGAAAGATGGTCTTGCTGACTGGTATGAGGTGATACCTCACTGTAGTTTTGATTTGCATTTCTCTGATATTCATTGCTATTGAGCACCTTTTTCATGTCTACTGGCCATTCATATATCTTCACTGGAGAAATGCTTGCTTAGGTCTTTGGCCCATTTTTGGATTGGGTTGTTTGTATTTTTGTTATTAAGTTTTATGAGCTGTTTATATATTCTGGAAATTAAGCCTTAGTCATTTGGATCATTTGCCAATATTTTCTTCCATTCCTTAGGTGGTGTTTTGTTTTGTTTTGTTTTGTTTTGTTTTGTTTTGGCTTATGGTTTCCTTTGCTGTGCAAAATTTTATGAGTTTAATTAGATCCATTTGTTTATTTTTTCTCTTAATTCCATAGCCTGGGTAGACTTCTCTAGAAGAATGTTGGTAAGATTTAAGTCATAGAATCTTTTGCCTATGTTTTCTTCTGGGAGATTTATTGTGTCTTGTCTTATTTTTAAGTCTTTAAGCATTTTGAGTTTCTTTTTGTCTATAGAGTGAGGGAGTGTTCTAACTTCATTGATTTATATTCTACTATCCAATTTTACCAACAGCACCTGCTGAAGAAACTGTATTTTATCCATTGTATATAGTGCCTTCTTTGTTGATGATTAATTGACCATAGGTCTGTGGAATTATTTCTGGGCTCTCTATTCTGTTCCATTGATCCAACACAAACTTGGATGTCCTAGCCAATAAGCCTGTTTTTATGCCAATACCATGCTATTTTGATTACTGTCACTTTGAAATATTGCCTGAAATCTGGGAGAGTTCATCCTCCAGCTTCATTCTTTTTCTTCAATAAACCTTTGGCAATTCTGGATCTTCTGTGATTCCATAGAAATCTTGGGATCATTTATTTTTTCCCATTCTGTAAAAAATGTCCTAGGTAATTTGATAGGAATTGTATTAAATTTGTAGATTGTCTTGGGCAGTATGGCCATTTTAATGATGTTGATTCTTCCAATCCAAGGGAATGGGATATCTTTCCATTTCTTTAAGTTATATTTAATTTCCTTAATCAATGCTTTGTAGTTCTCCATGTATAAGATTTTCACCTCCTTTATCAAATTAATTCCTAAGTATTTTACTGTTTTGGGTGCAATAGTAAAAGGGATTATGTCTTTACTACCATTTCCTGTTGATTCATCATTACTGTAAAGAAATGCAATGATTTTTATACATTAATCTTATACCCGGCATACTTGCCAAATTCTCTTATTAGCTCTAGTATTCTTTTGTGTGTAGAGTTTTTTGGGTTTTCTACATATAGTGTCATGTATCTGCATATAGTAAACAAATTAATCTCTTCTCTTCCAATTTGGATCCCTTTTATTTCTTTTGAATGTCTGATTGCTGTGGCCATGACATCCAAGTTTATGTTGAATAGAAGTGGTGAGAATGGGTAACTTTGTCATATCCTGGATTTTAGTGGGAAGGTTTTCAGTTTTTCACCACTGAGAATTATGCTGGCTGTGAGTTTATTATAAATAGCTTTTATTATACTGAGCTATGCTCCTTTATACCAACTTTAGTAAGAGTTTTTATCATAAGTGGGTGTTGAATGTTATCAAATGCTTTTTCTGCATCTATTGAGATGAAAACGTTGTCTTTCCCATTCTTTTGTGGATGTGGTGTATCACATGATTGATTTGCATATGTTGAACAATTCATGTGTTCCAGGGATGAATCAAACTTGATCATGGGGTATGATTTTTTTTTTAACATTTTTTATTGATTTATAATCATTTTACAATGTTGTGTCAAATTCCAGTGTAGAGCAAAATTTTTCAGTTATACATGAAGATATATATATATATTCAATGTCACCTTTTTTCTCCATGAGCTACCATAAGATCATACAATCTTGTATGTATTTCCCTGTGCTATACAGTATAATCTTGTTTATTCTACAATTTTGAAATCCCAGTTTATCCTTTCCCACCCTCCGCCTCCTTGGCAACCACAAGTTTGTATTCTATATCTATGATCTATTTCTGTTTTGTATTTATGCTTTGTTTGTGTGTGCTTTTTTTTTTTTTTGATACCACATATGAGTGATCTCATATGGTATTTTTCTTTCTCTTTCTGGCTTACTTCACTTAGAATGACATTCTCCAGGAGCATCCATGTTGCTGCAAATGGCCTTATGTTGTCGGTTTTTATGGCTGAGTAGTATTCCATTGAATAAATAAACAAACTCTTCTTTATCCAGTCATCTGTTGATGGACATTTAGGCTGTCTCCATGTCATGGCTATTGTAAATAATGCTGTTATGAACATTGGGGTGCAGGTGTCATCCTGAAGTAGGGTTCCTTCTGGATATATTCCCAGGAGCAGAATTCCTGGGTCACACATTAAGTCTATTCCTAGTCTTTTGAGGAATCTCCATACTGTTTCCCATAGTGGCTGCACCAAATTCCGTTTCCACCAGCAGTGAAGGAGGGTTCCCTGTTCTCCACAGCCTCTCAAGCATTTGTCATTTGTGTATATTTGAAAGTTAGCCATTCTGACTGGTGTGAGGTGATATTTCATTGTAGTTTTGATTTGCATTTCCCACATAATTAGTGATACTGAGCATTTTTTCTTGTGCCTATTAATCATTTGTATGTCTTCCTTGGAGAATTGCTTGTTTAGGTCTTCTGCCAATTTTTGGATTGGGTTGTTTGGTTGTTTCTTATTAAGTCATATGAGCTGCTTATATATTGTGGAAATCAAGCCGTTGTTGGTTTCATTTGCAAAAATTTTCTCCCAATCCATAGGTTGTCTTTTTGTTTTACTTATGATTTCCTTTGCTGTGCAGAAGCTTATAAGTTTCATTATGTCCCATTTATTTATTCTTGCTTTTATTTCTACTGCTTGAGTAGACTGTTCTAAGAGAATATTTTTGAGATGTATGTCAGATAATGTTTTGCTTATGTTTTCTTCTAGGAGGTTTATTGTATCTTGTCTTATGTTTAAGTCTTTGATCCATTTTGAATTGGTTTTTGTGTATGGTGTAAGGGAGTGTTCTAGCTTCATTGATTTACATGCTGCTGTCCGGTTTTCCCAACACCCTTTGCTGAAGAGACTGTCTTTATTCCATTCTATATTCTTGCCTCCTTTGTCAAAGATTAGTTGACCCAAAGTTTGTGGGTTCATTTCTGGGCTCTGTATTCTGTTCCATTGGTCTATATGCCTGTTTTTGTACCAATATAATGCTTTCTTGATGACTGTAGCTCTATAGTATTGTCTGAAGTATGGGAGAGTTATTCCCCCAGCCTCTTTCTTTCTCTTCAGTAATGCTTTGGCAATTGTAGGTGTTTGATGGTTCCATATAAGTTTTATTATGATTTGTACTAGTTCTGTGAAATATGTCCTGGGTAATTTGATAGGAATTGCATGAAATCTGCAGATTGCCTTGGGCAGTGTGACCATTTTAACAATATTGATTTTTCCTGTCCAAGACCATGGGATATCTTTCCATTTATTAAAGTCTTCTTTAAGTTCCTTCATCAATGGTTTATAGTTTTCTGTATATAATCCTTTCACTTCCTCGGTTAGATTTATTCCTAGGTTTTTATTACTTTGAGTGCTATTTTACAGGGGATTGTTTCTTTACTTTCTTTTTCTGTTGATTCCTAGTTAATGTAAAGAAATGCAACTGATTTTTGGACATTAATCTTGTAACTTGCTACCCTGCTGAATTCTCCAATTAGGTCTAGTATTTTTTGTGTGGCCCTTTTAGGGGTTTCTATATATATAGTAACATGTCATTGGCTTATAGTGACACTTTTACTTTTTCTTTTCCAATTTGGAACCCTTTTATTTCTCTCTCTTGCTTGATTGCTGTGGCTAAGATTTCCAGGACTGTGTTGAATAGGAGTGGTGATAGTGGGCATCCTTGTCTTGTCCCAGATTTTAGTGGGAAGATTTTGAGTTTTTCACCATTGAGTACTATGCTGGCTGTAGGTTTGACAAATATAGCTTTTATTATGTTGAGATATGTTCCCTCTATACCCACTTTGGCAAGAGTTTTTATCATAAATGGGTGTTGTATTTTATCAACTGCTTTTCCTGCATCTATCGAGATAATCATGTGGTTTTTATCCTTTTTCTTGTTGATGTGATGTATTACACTGATTGATTTGCGTATGTTGAACCAGCCTTGTGTCCCTGGGATGAACCCCACTTGATAATGATGTATAATCTTTTTTATTAGTTGTTGTATTCTATTTGCTAATATTTTGGTGAGGATTTTGGCATCTATTTTCATCAATGATATTGGCCTATAATTCTCTTTTTTGGTGGTGTCTTTGCCTGGTTATGGTATTAGGGTAATGATGGCTTCATAGAATGAGTTTGGGAGTATTCCCTCCTTTTCAATCTTCTGGAAGAGTTTGAGAAGAACTTGTATGAGATCTTCTTTGTATGTTTGGTAGAATTACCCAGTGAAGCAGTCCGGTCCTGGACTTTTATTTGTAGGGAAGTTTTTTACTGCTATTTTGATTTCATTTCTAGTGATCAGTTTGTTCAAGTGGTCAGTTTCTTCTCAATTCAGTCTTGGTGGACAGTATGTTCCCAGAAACTTGTCCATCCCCTCTAGATTATCCAGTTTGGTTCCATATAGTTTTTCATAATATTCTCATATGATATTCTGTATTTCTATTTTATTTGTTTTAATTTCTCCATTTTCCTTTCTTATTTTGCTAATTTATGCTCTCTCTTTTTTCTTATTTGTCAGTTTGGCCAGAATTTCTCAATTTTATTTACTTTTTCAAAAAAACAGCTTTTGGTTTCGTTGATATTTTTCTGTTTTTTTAATCTCCATTTTATTTATTTCCTCCCGGATCTTTATAATCGCCTTCCTTCTGCTGCCTTTTGGGTTTTTTTTCTTCTTTTTCTAGTTCTTTCAACTGGTGGTTAAATTGTTTATTTGAGATTGTTCTTTTTTGAGCAAGGCCTGTATCACTATAAACTTCCCACTTAGCACTTCCTTTGTTGTGTCCCATAAATATTGTGTGATTGTGCTTTCATTTTCATTTGTCTCAAGGTATTTTTTAATTTCAGCTTTGATTTCCTCATTGACCCATTGGTTTTTTAATAACATATTGTTTAATCTCCAAGCTTTCCTTTTGTTGTCCTTTGTTTCTCTGTTGCTCATTTCTAGTTCCATGGCATTGTTGTCAGTAAAGATGCTTGAGATAATTTCCAACCTCTTAAAATTGTTGAGGTTTCTTTTGTGCTTAAGTATATGATCAATCATGGAAAATGTCCCATGTGCACTTCAAAAGAATGTATATCCTATTTTGGGGGGGTATAATGCTCTGAAAGTATCCACCAAGTCCAATTTTTCTTTTGTATTATTTAATTTCTCTGTTGCCTTATTTATTTTCTGTCTCAAAGATCTGCCTAGTGATGTTAATGTGGTGTTAAAATCTCCAACTATGATTATATTGCCATCAGTATCCCCCTTTATCTCTGTTAGTAATTGTTTTATATACTTAGGTGCTCCTATATTGGGTGCATATATAATGAGTGTAATATTCTCATCTTCTATCACTCCTTTAATCATTATAAAATGTCCTTCATTATCTTTCTTTATGACCTTTGTCTGAAATCAGTACTGCAACACCTGCTTTCTTGTCTTTTCCATTTACATTGAATATCCTTTTCTATTCTTTCACTCTCAATCTATATGTGTCCTTCTCCCTAAATTGTGTCTCTTGTATGCAGCATATTGAAAGTTCTTGCTTTATTATCCGATCTGCCACTCTGTGTGTTTTGACTGGAGCATTTAGTCCATTAACATTTATAGTAATTAATGATAGATGTGTGTTTATTGTCATTTTGAACTTGTGTTTGCAATTGAATTGGTATATCCTCCTTGTTACTTTCTTCTTTCTTTTGTGACTTGGTAATTTTCCTTTGTATTATCATGGATTTTATTTAATTTTTGTGACTCCCTTGTAAGTGTTTGGCTTGTGGTTACCCTTTTCTGTAAGTCTACTAGCCCATTACTATAACTGTTTTTATTAAACTGATAGTAACATGATCTCAAACCCATCCTACTGTGAACAAAAATTTTTAAAAAGAAAGAAGAAAAATATTCTATTATTTTACTGACTCCCTCTCCCAATGATTTTGATGTCTTCCTTTACAATTTTGTGTTTATTTGTAATTCATGAGTTATCACCTCTCTAGTTGTAAGTTTCTCATTTCTGTAGCATCCTGCTGCTTTCCTATTTAGAGTAGACCTTTCAATATTTCTTTTATCATGTATTTAGTGTTGCTAAACTCTTGTACTTTTTTCTTGTCTGTGAAATTCTTTATATATCCTTCTATCCTAAAGGATAGCCTTGCTGGATCGAATACCCTAAGCTGCATCTTTTTCTCATTCAGGACTTTCAATATATCTTGCCACTCCCTTCTGGCCTGTAGTGTTTGTGTAGAGAAATCAGCTGAGAGCCTTATGGGGGTTCTCTTTGTTTTTCTTTTGCTGCCTTTAGTATCATTTCTTTATCCTTGACTCTGGCCATCTTGATTATGATATGTCTTGCTGTGGGTCTATTTGGGTTCTTCCTGTTTGGGAACCTCTGAGCTTCCTGTATTTGGATATCTGATTCCTTCTTTAAGTTTGGGAAGTTTTGAGTCATGATTTCTTCCAATACCTTTTCAAACCCATTTGATCATTCTCCCCCTTCTGGTATCCATATTTTCTGGAAATTGGCATGCTTTATATTATCCCAAAGGTCCCTTATGGTATTTTCATTTGTTTCTTTCTTTTTTTTTTTTTTAATCTTGTAGCTGTTCTGATTGAGTGCTTTCTGTTGTCCTGTCTTCTAGGTCACTAATTTGTTCCTCTACATTATCTAGTCTGCTTTCTACAGCCTTTAGATCATGTCTTATATCAGCCAATGAATTTTCCAATTCTACTTGGCTCTTCCTTATAGGTTCAATTTCATTTTTGTCATATTTTATGTCTCTAAACACTATCTCTTTTAGTTTCTTCAGTACTTTGCTCCTTTATTGAAATCTTGGTCTAGTAGGCTATCAATGTCTATTTCATTAATCATTCTTTCAGGTGATTTCTCTTGTTGTTTTAATTGGGAATGGTTTATCTGCTTCTTCATCTTGCTCATGTCTCTCTGGCACTGTGGTTTATGGAGTATCAGTTATCTATTGTGGTCCTTACAGAGTTTATTTATTTATCTATCTCATATCTATGTAGGAATAACGCTTAAAATAAAAACAAAAAGAGAGAGAGAGAAAGAAAGAAAATTTTAAAAAGAAAGGTGAATAAAAGGTTTGAAAATTGTGTATAATGAATAATAGAAGACCGAGTTGAACCCGAATAGCAATTGGGTTGAGACGTTTTTTAAAAACTTTTAAAGAGAGAAACAGGGAAAAAATGTATTTGAAACCTGTGTATAATCATTAACAGGACATCAAAACCAATAGAAAAATGAATTGCTGTGGATTTTTAAAAATAATAATAATAAAAATATTTTTTACAAATTTAAAAGTGTTTAGAACTGGGAGTATATATAATTGTTTAAGAAGTAAAAATTAAAAGGGTAATAGAAAATAGAATAAGTAAAAACAGATTAAAAAAAAAATCAGGGGTGGTCTTCTCCTGGAGACTGTGTGCTTTTAATGCAAAGTCTTTCTGTCTTCATCCTGCTTTGGAAGCTCATCTTGCTGTTTCCATAGGCCCTCCATTGGCACCTTCTGTGCTGCTCCCAGTGCCTGTCGGCAAGCAGATCATCCCCCCTCCCAACACTGGGTCAGGTGCAGCTCTCCTTTGCTGTGGGCGGGCGGGTCACTACCCCTCCAGATGCCACTGTCAAATGTTGCAGACTGGCCAGGTAGGAAGGTGGGTCATGCCCCCTCCCAGCACTGTGGTCAGGGGCTGCTTTCCTGCCAGAAAGGTGGGGGGCCCCGTCCTCTCCCAGCGCTAGTCGCTCCACAGCTCTGTGCTGCTGCACCCTCTGTAGGCGGGCTCAGGGAAGACCAAGAAACAGCCCCATCCCTGCTCAGGGTCAAATCCCAGCTTCTTGTTTGTCTTGGTGGAGCAAGTTATCTGATAGATCAGGGCAGAAGGATCCTATCTGCCTCACGCTGTAGACAAGTCTCCATCTGGCCTTTTAGGCTCCTAAGGTCTTAGGTGCAGATGCAGGTTTCACCCCTGCCCCAACCTAGGTGCTAAACACAGGAAGATATGGCGGCTGTGCCTGAGCCCCACCTCTCTTCACCTGAAAACTTTCTGCAGGTTTTCAGAGACTGGGGTATTCACCCTTCCCCCCAGGGCACATCAGCAGTGTTGTTTTATGGAGGGTCCAGGTTGTTCTGTCCTGTGCACCCACACCAATTGCACACAGCTCCCTACAGTCCCCTGGGGCTGCCTCAGTGCAGCCGTCCCCATCCTCTGCCCTGCTCGGGCAGCCTGGCCCAGCCCCCAGCTGCTGCCCACATCTCAGGCTGGGTGTCATGGCGACCCTCTGTGCCCATTTAACTTAGTTCTGTCAGTCAAGGGCTGCTCTGTACAGATCCAAGCCTCGGAGGCTCCCCCTCCATCCCACTGGCCTCTCTGTTGGAGAGGGGAGTCCCAGCGAACGAGCGCCAGTCATCCTTTGCCGCTCCCTCCCCACAGGACCTGTCCCACACTGTTTAGCTTTTTTCTTTCTTTTTTCCTTTTCTCCTACCAGATTTTTGGCATCTCTGTCTTTTGAAGAGGACGATGTTCTGTTGGAGTTCCACAGGTGCTCTGGTTGTCTGAGTGGGTCTGTGGATGTGAGTCTTGGTGTATTTCTGGGACAGGGTGAATTACAAGCATCCTTCTCCTCCGCCATGTTGGCTGGAAGAGGGGTATGATTTTTTTTTTTTTTTTATGTGCTGCTGGATCCAGTTTGCTAATATTTTGTTGAGGATTTTTGTATGTATTTTCATCAGTGATATTGGCTTATAACTTTGCTTTTTGGTAGT
Source organism: Camelus ferus (assembly GCF_009834535.1). NCBI lineage: Eukaryota > Metazoa > Chordata > Mammalia > Artiodactyla > Camelidae > Camelus > Camelus ferus. The sequence goes on from NC_045709.1 coordinate 61,451,527, forward strand.
GTCTGTGTCTCATTTAGGTATCAGAGTTATAGTGGCTCATAGAATGAGTTTGGAAGTACTCCCTCCTTTTCAATCTTCTGGAAAATTCTGAGAAGTACTGGTATGAATTCTTCTTTTATGTTTTGTAGAATTCCCCAGTGAAGCCATCTGGTCCAGAACTTTTATATGCAGGAAGGTTTTTTCACTACTGATGTTATTTCATTTTTAGTGATCTTTCTGTTCAAATGGTCAGTTTATTCTTGACTCAGTCATGTGGATTGTATGTTTCCAGAAACTTTTCCATTGCTTCTAGATTATCTGACTTGTTTCCATATAGTTATTCATAGTATTCTCATATGATACTTTGTATTTCTGTGGCATTGGTTTTAATTTCTCCATTTGACTTTCTTATTTTGTTTGTTTGTTTTCTCTCTCGTTTCTTCTCAGTGAGCCTGGCCAGAGGTTTGTTAATTTTGCTTATTCTTTCAAAAAATAAGCACTTGCTTTGATTAATTTTTTTTCATCATTTTGTAATCTCTATTTTATTTCCTCCCTAATCTTTATTATATCCTTCCTTCTGCTGACTTTTGATTTTGTTTGCTCTTCTTTTTCTAATTATTTAGGTAGTAGTTTAGATTGTTTATTTGAGATTGTTCTTGTTATTGAGGAAGATCTGTATCACTATGTACTTCCTTCTTAGGACTGCTTTTGCTGCATCCCATATATTTTGTGTATTTTTTTTTCATTGTTGCTCATTTCCAAATATTGTTTAATTTCTTCTTTGATTTCATCATTGACCCATTGATTTTTTAGTAGCATATTGTTTAATCTTTATGCTCTCTTTTTTTTTTTTTCTCCTTTGTTTTTCTATGGTTGATTTTTATTTTCATAGCATTTTGGTTAGAAAATATGCTTAAAATGATTTCTATACCTTTAAATTTGTTGTGTCTGAGTACATGCCCCTATCCTACAAAATGTTCCATGTACATTCAAAAAGAATCTATGTTCTATTTTAGATGATGTAATGTTATGAATATATCAACCAATCAAATTATTTTATATAGTTTCTCCATTTCCTTATTTTCTGTCTGGAAGATCTGTCCAGTGATTTTAATGGGGCATTAAATTTTCCTACTGCGATTGTATTCCCATCAATTTCTCCCTTTATATCTGTTAGTATTTGATTTATGTATTTAGGTGTTCCTATATTGCATGCATATATGTTAATGAGTGTAATATCCTCATGTTGTATTGCTCTTTTAATCATTATATAGTGTCCTTCTTTATCTTTCTTTATGGCCTTTGTTTTAAAGTCCATTTTGTCTAAAATCAGTATTGCTACTTCTGCTTTCTTGTCACTTCCATTTGCATGGAATATCTTTTTCCATCCTCTCACTTTCAATCTATGTGTGTCCATTGCCCTAAAGTGGGCCTCATGTACGCAGCATATTGTAGGTTCCTGTTTGGTTACCCAATCTGACCCTCTATGTCTTTTGATTGAAGCATTAAGTACATTGACGTTTATGATAATTGATAGATGAGTATTTATTGCCATTTTGATCTTAGTTTTGCAGTTGATTTGATATTTCCTCTTTGTTCCTTTCTTTTTTCTTTTCCTTTTTGTGGTTTGATAATTTTCCTTTGCATTATCTTGGTTTCTTTTTGGTTTTTGTAACTTTATTGTTAGCTTTTGTCTTGTGTTTACCTTATTTTTTTTATGTACATAACCCATTACAGTGTCTGTTTGTTTTAAACTGATAGTCATATAAGCTCAAACCCATCCTACAAATAATGAAGAAGAAAAGAAAAAAAATCTATATTTTCTTCCTCCCCCTCCCACTCTTAATGATTTTGATGTCCTCTTTTACATCTTCATGTTTATTCTGTTGATACTTATGGTAGTTTTTTTTTTCTTTCTTTCCAATTATGATTTTCTCCTTTCTGTTGCATCCAGCTTCTTTTTTATTTAGAGTAGACCTGTCAATATTTCTTTTAGCATAATTTTAGTATTGCTGAATTATTTTAGTTTTTGCTAGTCTGTGAAAGTTTTTTATGTCTTCTTCAATTCTAAAAGATAGCCTTGCTAGATAAAGTATACTAGGTTGCATGTTTTTCTCATTCACAACTTTGAATATATCTTGCCACTCCTTTCTGGCCTGCAGTGTTTGTATAGAGAAATTAGCTGAAAGCCTTATGTGGGTTCCCTTGTAACTAACTTTGTTTTTCTCTTGCTGCCTTTAGAATAGTTTCTTTATCTTTAACCTTGACCATGTTCATTTTAATTTGTCTTCACGTCGGTCTGTTTAGGTTCTTCTTGTTTGGGACCCTCTGTGCTTCCTGTACTTGGATCTCAGATTCCTTCTTTACGTTTGGGAAAATTTCAGTCATGATTTCTTCAAATACCTTTTCAATCCTCTTTGCTCTACTTTATCCTTCTGGGACGCTTATTATATGTAGGTTGGCAAGCTTTATATTGTCCTATAGGTCCCTTTTATTGCTTTCACTTATTTTATTTCTTTTCTGTCTGATGTTCTGATTAGATGATTTATCTTGTCTTCTAAGTCACTTATTCATTCATCTGCATTGTCTAGGCAGCTTTTTACAGGCTTTAGCTTGGCTCTTATCTCTGCCATTGAGTTTTCTCTTTTTAACTATCTCTTCTTTATAGTTTCAGTTTCCTCTTTGAAGTATTCTGTCTCTATTCACTCTTAGTCTCTCTTAGTTCCTTCAATGCTTTGATCACCCCCTTTTGAAAATCATGATTTAGTAGACTGTCAAGGTCTATTTCATTGACCATTTATTCAGAGGAGTTATCTTATTCTTTTATTTGGGAGTTGTTCTTCTGCAAAACAAAACAAAGAAAGATTTTTTTGTTTAAAAAGAGGATAAATTAAAAAATAAACCCAGAAAAACAGAACAAAAAAAGTAAAAAGCAGTAAATTTTTAAATAAAATATTAAAAATGACAATTTTAAAAGAGATTAAAGGAAGACAAAGCATAAAAATTTGAAAAAATTAAATTAAAAATTAAAAAAGAAAAGAAAAAATAAGGAAAAAAAAGAGAGAATGTATTCCCGTGCAGACAGTGGACTTCTAATAATTTCATTGCAAGGTGTGTTTTAAGTATGGATGTTTGGCAAGGCTTCCTTCCATGCTGTTGGCTGTTATACCTTTGGTTGAGGGTGTGGAAAGTGTGGTGGCCAGATCCTGCCCTGTCTATTGAGCAGGGCCTCATTTTTTGTTCTGTGGTTGTCCCTGCTCCTGCCCATGCCCTGCTGCAGTTACTGGAACTCCACTTGCTTCTTGCAGAGGCCCTCAGCTCATGCCCTCAGGTCCTCTCCCTTTCAGTGCAGCACTGCATCCCAGTGCCAATGTAGGTGGGCTCAGAACAAGACTGCACCAGCCCTCACCCCTGCTCTGTGCCAAAACTCCACTCCTTGCTCCTTTTTCTTAGTGGCATGAGACCACAAAAGCACTGGACGAGAATGGTTCCCTCTGCCTGGGGCTGTAAATAAATCTCAGTCATGCTTACAAGGTTTGCAGACCCCCTGGGTATGGCTTCAGTTTTCAACTCCACCTCCTCCTGAGATCTGCACACAGGGAATATGGTGGCTGTGGCTGAGCCTCACCTCTCTTCTTCTGAGGTGCCAGCAATGTTGCTAGGAGTCTGTGGAGGGAAAGGCTACAGAGACTCTTCCTCCAATGCACAATGGCAGTGTTGTTTTGCTTTTTTTTTTAATGAGTCACAGGCTATTCTGTTCTGTATACCCTCCTAGCCATGCTGCACAGCACAGTCCAGTCTCCTGAGGTTGACTCTGTACATTTGGCCCCAGTCCTTCAACTGGTTTGAGCAGCCTTTCCCATCTAACTCCCTCTGGTTCACGTCTAGAGCTGGGGGTCATGAAGACCCTTTGTTCTCATTTCACTTAGTTCTGACAGTCAAGGGCTGTACAGATCTGAGACTTGAAGATTCCCCTTCCATCTCACTGGCCTCTCTGTTGGAAATGGGAAGACCCAGTGTTTAAGCACTATTCCTCATTTTCCTCTCCCTCCCCTCAGGACTGGTCCTGCACTGATTTCCTTTTTCTTCTTCCTTTTTTTTTTTTTTTTTCCATTTCTTCTACCAGATTGTGACAACTTTTGTCTTTTGAAGAAGGTGATGTTCTGTTAAATTTCAGCAAGTGTTCTGAACACATTGGTTCCGTGGATATCTCTCTAGGTGTATTCAGGGGACTGGTTGAGTTAAGAGCATCCTTCTACTCCACTATGTTGGCCATTCTCCCCTTTCAGCACTTTTAATATATCATATATATCATGCCATTCCCTTATGGGTTTGTAAAGTTTCTGCAGAGAAATCAGCTGATAGCCTTATGGGGATTCATTTATATATGGTTTTTAGTTTTTCCCTTGCTGCCTTTAGAGTAGTCTTTTTATCTTTAAATTTTCCTATTTTAATTATGACTTATCCTGATGTGGGTCAGTTTGGGTTTATTTTGTTTGAGACCTTCTGTGCTTCCTGTACCTAAATATCTGTTTCCACCTTTAGATTTGGGAATTTTTCAACCATAATATCTTGAAATCAATTTCTACCCCCTTCTCTCTTTCTTCTCCTTCTGGAAACCACACAGTGAGATTTTGGTATGTTTAATATTATCCCAAATATTGCTTTCTTTTTTTATTTGCCTTTTTTTCCTGCTTTTCTTTTTTGACAATATTCTTTATTCTATCCTCCAGATCCCTTATACATTTATCTCTATCACTTAGTGTGCTATTTATTCCTTCTAGAGTTTTTTTTTTAATTTCAGATATTGAAATATCTAATTTCAATTAGATATTTTAAAATATTTTTTAGTTCCTTGTTAAAATGTGTTTAGCTTTATCATTTTCCCATATTCAGTTAACATTTTTATTAGCAATGTTTTGAATTCTTTGTCTGCTAAATTGTTTATTTTTGTCCATGAGTTTTCCCTTACCATTTCAATTAAGAGTTTTTCCTCTGTCTTTTCATTTTACTTAACTTTCTCTGCCTCTATGAGTTTAAGTGAAACAGTTACCTATTTTGGTCTTGTAAGGGTGTTCTTATGTGGGAGTGTCTCTATGCAGCTGGGGTGCACTCAATGACTTTGGTGGAGACCTCGATTTGATGTAGATGCCAGTCACAAATTTATGTAGGGTATTCTGGCAGCTATTACTTGGTTGTGAATGGGACTGTGAATAGTGGAGCTAGAGACTGAGCAGGGTGTGAGACAGGATTTTTTCTCTGCTCAGTGGCTGTCACCTCCCTACCACAGGACAACTCTGAGCCCAAGTTGCTGAAGAATCCCTGAGGATTGAGCTTGAGCTGGCTCTTTTCCCTTTAAGTGTGTGTTTTTCTTTTTCCCACACTGGAAAATTGCTGCAAAGTGGGGGAGTGCTAAAGGAAGTGGGGCTCATGTACCTACAGAGCTCTAAAGTTCTCCCTGTGTAGGCATTTGTGAATCTGCATGACTATAGCCCACATTTGTGCATTTTCTTCAGTTATAGCTGCTCCAAATCTAGCTCTGAGCAGTGACATGGAGTGAGCAGGGCTGAATTGTTCCCAAAGATTGAGCTGGGGTACACAGTGAATTTGTCAGTGGTCCAGCGGTCACTAGTGTAGAACTCTTTCCACCTGGCATGGGGTAAGGGGCAAGCCAGCACCTGTGTGCTCTTCTCAAGTGGAGTCTAGACTTCCTCAGCTTTTCTGTCCGCCCCAGGAGTTACCAACTAGCCAAGAGGGCTTCTCTCCTATGCATAGGAACTCAGGCCTGGGACACCCAGTCTGTGTCTTTAACTGCTCACTCCCTAGGGATGATATTCACCTGTGTGATCTCCCTTTTCTTCTGAATCCCTTCCACAGGTCACAGGACCCAACTCAATGGCTTTTCTTCCCATCCTATCCAATTACATGTGTCTCCTCTCAGCCTTTGTTGTACAGGTGCCCTTCTTCCAGTTTTCAGTTAGTTTTCAGTGAGAATTGTTCCACATGTAGATGTATTTTAGATATGTTCATGGAGAAGGTAAGTTCCATGTTCTCTCACTTAGCCATCTTTATCTCTCCCAAGATATTAAGTTAACTTCCACTAATTGTGATTAATCAAGCTTTAAAATATCCAAAATGGCAAATATATATATAAGTTTAAACAACAAAGTTGTCTTGATATAATCAATATGATAATTTTAATTATCAATTAGGTAATACTGAAAGTAAAAATTACATCAATACTATGCTGAGTGTTTGTTCTTGCTAACAGGGATATGAACTTCAAAGTTTTGACTTGTGTTATGTGAAATGCCACACAGCTATAAATTGAAACCTTTTTTCAGTCCATTCTGTATGTTTTTATTTTCAGAAAATGTAATTTGTTATGAATAACTTATGTTTCAGTAGTTAAATAAATTGATCACAAATATACATTAGTATCTATCTTGCTGCAAAATGGTAAAGTGGTAAGAAATGGTCTATAACTGACAAAAGAGTTTTTTCTCTTTGAAAATAAAATTGTACCATATTGGTAAACTGTTTTAAATCAACAATTTCAACAACAAAAGTCAATATAATGAAATTGAAAGTGACTTAGACTTCAGTTTATTTTACAGAGACAACCCTGACATACTTTTTGACTCCATTCTTGCTTATTTTCCATGTGTTTCCTGATATTCAGTCAAATAGATGTCTGATTTTACTACATAAATTTACACTTTTTTTTGACTTCTTATCTTTTTTTCCAAGCCATGCTTCACATTTAACTATGGCAATTTTTACCTTTTTATGATGTTTAGAGTAGAATAAGCATTTGAACTATGAGTCAGACAACTTTTGTTCCTAATACTGACCATTTCTATAAACCTGGGTATGTTGTCCAACACTCAAATCTAACTTTGCTCATTGACAAAATGGGAAAATAAGTTGTCATCTTGTCATAAAGAATAAATGTGAAAAATATATTTAAAAATCTAACATAGAATTAATTTCATGATGGATATTCTCCAAATGGCTAAGATTCTTATAGGATGTAGTATAGTGGATTATTTAAGATACATAGGTTAAATTCAGCAATAGTATACTTCAAATCTACATTCCTATGTGTTTTTGTTAATTATTTTGTTTATCTCCTAGGTTACTGATATGTAAAATGTGTTAATTACACTTACAAGTCTTAGAATAAAAAGTAAAATAATAAATTGAAAAACTTTTGTAGAATATCTTAAAAATAGTAATTTTTAAAGAATTATTTGCTTCCTCTAATTTCCAATTTCCCCCCCATATTGATTTAAAAATAATATTTAAAAAATAGGTAAGTATGGCCAAGTCACTCTACAATAAAATTCTGTTATCTCCAAGATAATAAATAACCTCTACTAAGAATTTATTTCTAGGATTATCTCACTTTAATTTCTTCTCACTTTTTGGTAGCACTTATACACTTTTCTTGGCTCATTCACTATTTAATAATTTTATTTGTTATTCTTTTTACATGACTCTGTCTCTACCTGAATGTTTTATATCTTAATCTACCTGGAGAACATTTATTTCTCTATTTTTTTTTTCAAATAACAATTACTCTGCATGGCCTTTGTGCATTTTGGTAAATATATTACTGTATCCTTTTTGATGCCAAGTAATTCTTTGAACCTCATTATAGAAAATTGCATTGCATTTGTGATTTATTTTGTCATTTTTAATCCTTCTACTAAACTAATTAAAAAGCCATAATATAACTTTTTACACTTTTGATTCATGTCAGAGGGCTTCATAGATGGTGCATTCTCAATTGTTGAATTGAATTAAGTAGTCATTTGTTTGTGGAGGTGGCCTACATGGTGAAGTAGGAAGACTTTAAACTCACTTCCTCCCACAGGCACCCCAAAATTATAACTACTTAAAGAGCAATTATCTATGAGAATAACCTGAAGACCAAAAAAAAAAATGTTTTTTCCACAACAAAATACGTAAAGAAAGATACACAATAAAATAGGTAAGAAGTATGGAAACATGGTCTAGTTTGGAGTTACATCCTCAGGTAAGCAACTCACAAATGAGAGGAATATCAGAATCATAGAAATCCTCCCACCAGGAACAAGGGGTCCAAAACTCACTTTGGACCTTCCAGCCTGAAGGCCCTGCAATGAGAAGACAAAACCCCCAGAACATCTGGCTTTGAAAACCAGTGGAACATATATTAGGGAGAGCTGGAGGATTAAGGTTAAAAAAAAAAAAAAAAAAGTTCTGCTCTTAAATGGTACACACAAAATCTCACTTGCTTTGAGTTCCAGCACAGAGACCATAGTTTGAAAGAACTCTGAGCCAGACTGATTTGCTGATTTTAAAGAAACTTCCAGAGAGGCAAGAGACAACTGAAACTTCCCTGGGGATGGAGATGCTGGTGGCAGCCACTTTGAGAGCTTATTCTGCTGAGATAATACAGGTGCTGGCAAGTACCATCTTGGAATCCCCCTCTCACCTATTTGTGCTGGGAGTTACACACAAATGGATAAGTGCCAGCTCCAAGCACCCTAGACCATTCAGACAGCTGTGTGGGATCCCAGTTCCATCCTTCAGCAGGCCCACAATCACCACATGATGTGTGGCCTTGTAGCCAACTGTACCAGGGCCCAAATCTACTGACCAGAATGCCCACAATAGTTGGCTTCAACAAAAGAGAAGGGCACGTGCAGCCCACATATGGAACACTCCTAGAGCATATATCTCAATGACCAGAGGGGAACATGCTAACATGCTGCTGGGCCCCATAGAATGTCTCCTTCACAAAGCCCCTTCTCCAAGATCAGGAAATTTAACTGACCTACTTAACATAGAAATAAACACAGAGAACTGGGCAAAACAAAGAGACAGAGGAATATGTTCCAAACAAAAGAACAAGGTAAAATCCCAGGAAAATAAATCTAAATTTAAGTGAAGATACCCAAACAACCCTATAAGGAGGTGAAGGTGATAATAATATAAATGCTCACTGAACTCAGGAGAAGAGCACATGGACACAAGAATTTCAACAGAGGTAGAAAATATAAAGAACCAAACACAGATAAAGAATACAAAACTGAGGTAAAAAAAATACACTAGAAGGAATTAACAATAGATCAGATGATACAGAGGAATGGATCAGTGATTTTTAAGGCAAAGTAGTGGAAATCACCCAAGATAACAGAAACAAGAAGAATATTTTTACAGGAGGATAGTTTAAAAGACAACTAGGAAAACATCAAGTACACTAACACTCACATTATAAGTGTCCCAGAAGGAGAAGAGAATAAGAAAGAGGCAGATAACTTAATTTAAAGAAAGAAATAATAGCTAAACAGTTTTCTTACCTGGGGAAGGAAACAGAAAACTCATTCTAGGAAGCACAGAAAGTCCCAAACAAGATAAACCCAAAAAGGTCCACACAATGACACATTATAATTAACAAGACAAAAATTAAAGTTAAAGAAATAATCTTAAGATCAGCAAGAAAAAAGCAATTAGTTAAGCACAAAACAACTCCCATAACACTCTCAGCTGACTTTTTAGCAGAAGTTTCACAGGCCTGAAAACAATGATCTGATATATCCAAAATGATGCAAGTAAAAATTGACAATTAGGAATGCTTTATCAACAGATTATTATTTAGACTGAAATAGAGATAAAGAGTTTTTCAGACAAGCAAAAGCTAAGAGTTCAGAGATCAGCAGTAATAAACTAGCTCTTCAAGAATAGTTAAAGAAAATTCTCTAAGAGGAAAAGGCCACAATAAGAAATATAAAAATTATTTTTAAAAAATCTTACTAGTAAATACAAGTATAGAGTAAATGTGGAAGATCAACAACATAGGAGCCTAGTAGAAAGATTAAAAGCCCAAAATAGTAAAATCATCACATCACCACAATAAAAAGGTAAGGGATATGCTAAACAAAAAAAGATGTAAATATGACATCAAAAACATTAAACATGAGTGAGAAGTAAAAATGTAAGATTTATGGAATTAATTCAAACGTAAGAGATTATCAATTTAAAACAATTTGCTAAATATAGGTTGTTAAATATGAACCTCATGGTAACCAGAAACCAATAACCTTTAATACATACACACACGCACACATACACCAAAAAAAAGGAATCTAAACATAACACTAAAATAGTCATCTAGTTACAAGGGAAGAAAGAAAAAGAAGAAAGGAACTAAAAAGAACTACAAAAACAGCCAAACAAATTAAACAAACAAATTAACAAAATGGCAATAAGTATATATAGATAACATTTCATCCCAAAGTAGAATACATTTTCAAGTGAACCTGGAACATTTTTCAGGATAAATCATGTACTATGCCAAAATAAATTTTAATAAATGTAATAAGATTGAAGTCATATCAAATATGTATTCTGACCACAAGTTTATAAGACTAGAAACTATCTACAGGACAAAAACTCCAAAAACACCAACAAATAGAAACTAAGCAACATGCTACTGAACAACCAATGAGTCACTGAAAAAATTAAAAAATAATTAAAAAAACTTGGAGACAAATGAAAATAGACAATCATCCACAGTCTATGTATCACTGCAAAAACACTTCTAAGAGGAAAATTCATAGTGACACAATCCCCTCAGGAAACAAGAAAAATCTCAAATAAACACCTAACAATAAACCCAAAGGAACTAGAAAAATCAAAACCCCAGGTTAGTAGAAAGAAGGAAATAATAGAGAACAGAGAAGACATAAATCGAATAGAGACTAAAAATGATAGAAAAGATGAATGAAATTAAGCTTTTTTTAATAAACAGAAAAAATTGTTAAACCTTTAGATAAACTCATCAAGAAAATAGGAGAGCAGGTCCAAATAAATAAAATGAGAAATGAAATGAATAGTTACAAACAACACCATAAAAACATAATGAATCATAAGAGATTAATATCAATAATTATACACCAATAAAATGGACAACCTAAAGAAAATAGATGATTTTTCTAGAATGTACAATTTCCCAAGACTGAATCAAGAAGAAAGAGAAAATATAAAAGATCAATTACTTGTAATAAAATTGAATCAGTAATTTAAAAACTCCAAACAAAGTCTGGAGTAAGATGACTTCACGTGGAAATTCTGCATACATTTAAAGAGCGAACACCTATTCTTCTGAAACTATCCCAAAAAACTGAAGAGGAGGGAATGTTTCTGAACTCATTCTATGAGGCCAGTATCACTGTGATACCAAAACCAGACACAGACCAAAAAAAAAACAAAAAAAACAAAAAAAGCCAATATTACTGATGAAAACAGATGCAAAAATCCTTAACAAAATATAAGCAAAGTGAATTCAACAGTACATTAAAAGGATCATGCAACTTAATCAAGAAGGGTTTGTCCCAATTATGCAAAGATGGTTCAATATCTGCAGATCAAACAACATGATACCATCCATTAACAATTTGAAGAATAAAAAGCATATGATTATCTCAATAAATGCAGAAAAAGCTCTTGACAATATCCATTTATGATAAATTTTCAATGAAATAGGTATACAGGAAACATAACAAAATAAAAATTGACATCACATTTTATGGTAACAAGCTGAAAACATTTCCTCCAAGATTAAGAAAAAGACAAGGGTACCCATTGTTGCATATTTTATTCAATATAAGATTGGAAGTATTAGCTACTGTAGTCATAAAAATAAATAAAAGGAATTTAAATTGGAAAGGAAGAAATAAAACTGTCACTGTTTGCAGATGACATGATACTATACATAGAACAGCCTAGATAAAAAATTCATATATAAAAATCTGTTGAGAGTCTATACTCTAACAGACTTTCAAAAAGAGAAATTAAAGAAATAATCCCATTTACAATTATATCAAAAAGAATAAAATACTCATGAATAAATCTAAATAAGGGAGTAAAAGACTTTTAAGATACTAATAAAAAATTTGAACACAACACAGACGAGTGGAAATATATACTGTATGCATGGATTGGAATAATTAAATTGCAAAATGACCCAAGGCAATCTACAGTTTCAATGCAAACATAAACCCTATCAAAACACCAAAATAATTTTTCACAGAACCAGAACATTTAATTCTAAATTTGTTTGGAACCACAGAAGACCCTGAATAGCCAAAACACTCAAGAAAGAAGAATAAAACTTGAGGTATCATGCTCCCTGATTTCATGTTATACTAAAAAGCTACAGTACTCAGCATGGTACTGACACTAAAACAGACACATAGATCAATGGAACAGAATAGAGAACCCAGAAATAAACCCACACTTGTATGATCAATAGTCTCAAAAAAAAAAAAAAAAGAGGCAAGAATATGCAATGGAGAAAAAAGCCTTTTCAATAAATGGTGTCAGGAAAACTGGACAGGTACATTCAAAAAATACAAACTGTATTACTTTCTCATACCATACACAAACATAAATTTAAAATAGATTGAAGATTTAAATGTAAGATCTGAACCAATAAAACTCCTAGAAGAAAATATAGATATGTTCTTTGACATTGGCCTTGGCAATATTTTCTTCTTCTTTTTTTTTTTAATCTATCTCCTCAGGCAAGGAAAACAAAAGCAAAAATAAACAAACAGGACTATATCAAACTAAAAACATTTTGCACAGTGAATTGAACTATCAAGTAAACTAAAAGGCAGCCTACTAAAAAGGAAAGAATTTGCAAATGATATATCTGATAAGAGGTTAATATTCAAAATAGAAAATAGCATATACAATTTCAACATCCATAAAACAAACAACTCAAGTATAGGAATAGAATCTGAATAGATATTTTTCCAAAGACATATGGATGGACAACAGACACATCAAAAAAATGTTCAACATTAGTAATCATTAAGTAAATGCAAACCAAACCAAAGTGAGATGCCAACTCACACCTGTCAGAATGGCTATTATAAAAAAAAAGACAACAAATGAAAGTGTTGAAGAAGATGTGGAGAATGGAACACTTGTACACTGTTGGGATCGTAAATTCTGCAGTTACTATGGAAAACAGTATGGAGGTTCCTCAAAAAGAAAAAAAAAAAAGAATCATCATATGATCTAGCAATTTCACTTCTGGGTATTTACCTGAAGAAAACAGAACAAAAAATTCAAAAAGATATATGCACAAAAAAATACATTGCATGATTTTTCTGATAGCCAAGATTTGTGAGCAACTTAAGTTTCCATTGATAGATGAATGAATAATAAAGTTGTGAAATATGTATGGATAATAGAGTATTACTTAGCCATTACAAATAAAATCTTGCATATTGTGATAACATGGATGTATCTAGAGGATATTATGCTAAGTGAAATAAGTGGGGCAGAGAAAGACAATTATGGTATGACCTAACTTATATGTGGAATCTAAAAACCAAAACAAATGAATAAAACAAAACAAAACCAGAGTCTTAGATACAGAGAAGAAAGGAATGTTTTCCAGAGTGGACTGGGGTGGGGATAAAATAAGTAAAGGAATTAAGAGGTACAAATTCTAGTTATAAATTAGCCATGAATATGTATTATACAGCATGAGAAATATCATCATCATTGTAATACATTTTTATGGAGAGAGATGGTTGCTAGACTTATCATGGTAATAATTTAATAATGTATGCAAAAGTCTAATCACTAGTAATATACCTGAGTGTAACATAATATTGTATGTCAACTATATTTCAGAAAAATAGTAAGTTGTAGACATCATGATACCTTACTCCTAAATCCTTTGCACTGTATCCAAGAATCAAGTCAGACTTCAATATAAAAAAGTAAACTTGTAGAGCCAACAGTTAGCCAATTAGCATTCATTTATTCATTAATTAATTCATTCAAGCATTCTGTCATCTGACCAATATTTATGGATCTCCCATTATATGCATATTCCAGGCTTAGTAGTGGGAACACTAAATTGGGCAAGTTAACTCCTCAATTAGGTTAAGGTCAAAACTACAGGGAAACAGGCATCTAGTACTTTGTGACTAAATTTAATATTGGTAGAAGGAAAGATTGCTATGAGAATATGATGATCAGTTTCATTCTTTTTTTTTTTTTTTCTGGAAAGTAGTCAATGTCAGTCAAGGCAATGGAGAAATATTAGTAGATAAGAAGGCTGAATTTGGGAATTTACCCTATTCTTTCCTGGAAAGTGGGTAAAGAGATGGAAAAAATACAGCTGGGAATGTTATTCAGGCAGGATTTATGAGGCTTATTTAAAATGAACAAAACTTGAAAAACACTTCTAAGTTTTTATTTGTTTGTTTTGTAATATAGTGTGAAATAGCATCTGGAAAGGAAAAGATAACGTGTGCTTATAAACACTGTGAAGAGACCATTCTTTCTGTAATAATAAAACAAAGACACTCAAAAGTAGATCAGAATATGCAGATGGCGTCAGTCCCGTGCTCAAACTTTGTCATAGCTGGGGGCTCGGCTGCGGAAATGCTCCAGCCTCAGCTTCAGCCCATGCACGGGATTGACCGGGACTGAGGTGGCTGTCTGTAAACGTGGAGACTGTGGTGATTGTTGCCATAGGTGTGCTAGCCACCATCTTTCTTACATGGTTTGCAGCCTTGGTGGTGGTTTGCAAGCAGTGCTGCTGCCGGCCTGGAAGACTTCTGCAGCCCTATGATTCCAAGCCCATTGTGGACTTCACTGGTGCCATGGAGGCCCAGCCCGAGCCTTCCAAGCCCTCTGGATGATGTTGTCATCATCAACCTCCACATCGAGGCCACTCTGGAGAACAAAGACTGGGTTGAAGATGCCTCAGATCTCATGTCCCAGCACACTGCCGTCTTGAAGATCTGTCACACTCTGACCAAATAACTTGTTGCCATGACCATGGGCTGTAGGGCCAAGATTAAGACCTCAGCCAGCATTAGTGACATCATCGTGGTGGCCAATCAGATCAGCCTGAGTGGGTGATGTTGTAAAATCAATGTACCCGCCGTTGGACCCAAAACTCCTGGATACACCAACTGCCCTGCTCCTGTCAGTCAGTCATCTGGTGCTGGTGACAAGGAACACCTGCCACCTGACAGGGTGCAGGCCAGAAGGCACTAAATTGGCCAGTTACCCCTGCAGAAATCTTCAGGTCTAGGGAGGCCTTTATCTGGCTCAGAAGCCAGGGCTGCTTTTCAAAGGACTTCATAGTGCTCCTTAGCAGCAGACAGCGACTGGTCAATCCAATCCAGGCCCCTCCAGCTTTAACTATGCACACACAGCTAGGCTGGGCTCCACTTTTCCCTATAGAGTTAGTTATTCTCCATGGTGAGGGGGCCCAACCCAGCCATGTGTGCGTAGTTAAAGCTGAAGGGTGCAGTCAGTTTATGCCTCAGTTGCAGTTACAAAAGGTGACTGATGAAGGGCAGTGTAATACCACAGTTCCGGGAGGGGACAGTCACCGACTGTGCAGTAGCACTTCGAAAACTGGAGGACCATAAGCTTTATTTAGGTCACCTAGTGTTTTCAAGAAAATTGGGCCACTATCTGAGAATCCAAAGGCTTCACATTAAAATCAGAATTTCTGGCTTCTCTCGAACAATCAGAAGAGGAGGCAACTCTGATCTGCATTTTCCAAAGAAGAAAATAAGTGGAAACTAAGTAGGAGTTGCCTCCCTTGATGATAGTTGTACTCTCTCACCTGGCCTGTTTCATTTATTTTTTATTATCTGAGGCATCTGAGTTCCTCCTTCCCAATTGTAAGTGGAGGAATTTCATACTTTCTGGGATGGTCTTCCATATCTAACAGAAGTAAATGACTCTAGTTTGTTTGACTTTTTGTCTTTCTCCTACTCTTCAGAATCAATCCGAGGAAAAGTTCATAATCAACATTACCTTGCACTCCCAGAGATTCTCTGAAAAGTCTATGGCATATGTTATCTGTGGTCAAGAGGCCACCCGTTATGCATGGCACCCTTTAGCATTGTGCAGGACATAACATAATTATCTGTACAATTGTATGTGACAATTCTAACAACAGGTCAATGTAGTGCTTTGTGCTGCTTCCAGTCGCTTATCAAATACCCTCTCCTCTCAACTTTAGTGATTTTGACTTTAAATCCTCTTATGTGTTGTATTCATCAATACTTGTCTGTCCTTTCTTTTTCCTCTTTCATTAACTGTTGCTTAAGTTTAGTTAGTTAAAACACACACACACACACACACAAAACTATTAATTGTTAAAGTAATATTCTAAACTTCAAAACTTTACAAAAGTTTACTCAAATGTTCTCTCCTTAGACAGGCCTTCAGTAAACATCATATATAAAAGTTTTCTCTGTACCTCCTTGTTAAAAACACACCACCTTTACTTTCTATCAACTGTTATACCTGACATAATTAATTTATTTTATAGCTCTCTCATTAAGATGTAAATTCTGAGAAACACTACTTTTCTCCTGTCTTTGCTGTACCTCTCTATAGTAGATATACAATAAATATTTGTTGAATAAATGACCATTTAGTTATTTTAAAAACTGATAGGGAAAAAAATATATGTCTGGATGACTAACAAACTTTGATCAGAAATGTCAGGCATTTTCTGCATCTTAAAAGCTATTTGCAATTCAACGTGATTACTTCTTTCTCCTTGAACTATGTTGGCCTGTACCTATAAAAAATAATTTGATATAAGCAAGGGGATAAAAATAAAGGCATAGTTGCAGATAGGCTTGCTAGTGAAAGAAGCATTTTTACCAGGATTTTTCAAACATTTGGAAGAAATTTTGCATAATCAGAAACCACACAATTCCTTTGTTTCCAGCTGTGAAGGAGAGATAAAAGGTTTTACTTCAAGCCAGATGTGTTTCTCTTATCCTGCTCTAGATATCATGTCAGTGATGGAGAAATTATTGGTGTAAAATTATAGATAATAATACATATTCGTCTCTATGTATATAGGATGACTATTATTGAAAAATATTTTTATTAACAAAAATACCATAACTATGTTTTAAATACTAAAAACACTGACATTAATGTGTTTTCAGAAAAAAAGATTACAGCTGAACTATGAAACATAAAATATTGCTGTATTTTGAATTATTTCTACATAACTAGATTGTAATTTATTAACAAAATATAATAGTAATTTAACTATAAATAAAAATAAAGGACAGAGTAATGAAAATTACTAAACAATTGATAAATTGAATTTAATACAATTTATAAAAATATTGAGGATTTAATATATTGTTAAACATATGTTCAAGTGTTGCTTATTGTAACTTTTAAATTAAACAAAATTAAATATTTTGTTTTTTAATTTTATTTTAAGCATAAAAGTATGTTTA
Source organism: Camelus ferus (assembly GCF_009834535.1). Lineage (NCBI taxonomy): Eukaryota > Metazoa > Chordata > Mammalia > Artiodactyla > Camelidae > Camelus > Camelus ferus. Next base: position 61,468,818 of record NC_045709.1, read on the forward strand.
TTTCAAATGATTGCTAGTTTGAAAAAATATGTCTTATTTTATAAATTAAATTTTATGGAAGCTGCCACTTTGGAAAAATATATATACATATATAAATTTAAAACAAAACAAACATACATGTGTACACACAAAATTTGCTGGAGAATATATATATAGATATATTTTTCCCCCCAAGGTAGATCTTTCCATCAAATTTCATACATATAATTATACTTTTTTCTGACATTTCATGCATTTGATATGAATGTGTGTGTATTCTATCAAATATATATATTGAACATATTAAATATGTGTCACTTGAGTTTCAACATTAATATACTACATGGGGTCATACTTTTAATCCAGAAATTCAGTTGTAAATGAAAATATTTAATATATAACATTATTTTATTTAAATCCTTATCAATTTCAGTTTCACTAAACATCTCAATCATAATTTGACATATATATTTAACAGAAAATATATGAAAATATACAGGCTGCTGTAGTCATTGAAGAGAGCAATTTGGAAGTATTTGTACTTATACATACTCTAGTAACACTACCCTTGAATAATATATCAAAGAAATGTTCACATAGCTTCATAAGTTTACAGATGCAAAGATATTTGTAGCAGTTGTTCATAGTAGAGTGGGTGGCAATGTTGGTTTTTATTATGTACAACCATTGAGTTGTTTGAATCAATAAGCTGAAAGTTCATGAAACACTGTGGATATAATTTAAAACAAAAGACTGAATGAAAAAAGAAAAGAATCATGAATGAGCTTTATAGACCAATGTCATTGATTGTGATTTAAAATAGAAATTAATGAAACAACCTAAAGGGAAGGATATCTATTAGGGTAGTGAGAAAATAAGTGAGAAATGGAGACATGAATGATGTAGAAAATAGAAAAAAATCTTGCCTATTGCAATTGAACTAAAAATATATTTAACTAAACATTCTCTCTTAAATGCCTTGATGGAATGCTAAATTAATTCATTAATTCAGATTCAATAGAGAAAACCTACAATATTACATTACAGTGTCTTCAATGATTTACATTTTCTTTCAATTATTCTTTATCTGTGGAGAAATTATCTTATTTAATACAGTATTTCTAAAGACATCATTTTTCAAACATGTTTTGAGTGATGTCAAATAAAGAGGCTTTTGAGCTACAATCCCCCAAATTTTGAAGAGATTTCTCCCTGGACACCAAGAACTAGATTAAATTCCAGCAGACTCTGAGTTGTTGATTTCTTGTCCTCTGCCACCATCCATGCAACCTTAATCAGTTTAACCAAGGTGCTTCCTCAGTCTGTGGGGAAAAACTAGGATGGAGAATTGTATGGACAGTTTTCTTTCAAGTTTGTCCAGAGACACCTATTTTCTTAAAACTGTGTCTGTGGAGACAAACACTTTGCCTACTATAGTAGATTTGATAACAATGACAGTAATTGTGGTTGGCTTGCTAAAAAGGTCATTTGAGGGAGAACATCATCTTCATGTTCATTCAGCAGTAAACCAGCCAGTATCAATGGAAAATAAAATCTCATTAAAAGAATATTTGAAAATGCAGATGATTGGTTTTAATAAATTTGCCATGACTGGAGAGGAGAAAAATAATCAAGAGATACTGAATATAAAAGGAGAATGGTTTGTTAAAGTATATATATTATATAATGTATATATAACGTATATACATTACATATATATATAATGAAGTATTTTTCCTTGAGATAGCTAACGTCAAATTAATCAAAATGATAAGATCTAGAAACTTTGAGAAACATGATATCAGTTTCTCCCTTATTATTGTAATTCCCTTTTGGTGTTTCAAGGGGTAAAAAAATGACTTTGAAATTGTTTCCTTCCAGACTTACTACTTTGGATCTATATTATAATACTGTAATATAATTTTTGTATTAATTTAAAAGATAGCATATCTGAACCTTGGTAGTGGTTTTGAAATGTTTTTGCTCCAATGTCCCCTTATTACTTGGAAGCAAAAAAGGTAGTATCTGTATTCCAGGACTAGATTATATCTCACACTTTAAGATAACTTTTTAGAAATTACCTGCATAAGAAGAGATGTAGCTACAGTGTAATCACAGCATAGCCTCTTAATCTATTTTATTCAGGTAAATAAGGTAATTCAATTTTTCATGATATTTTGACTTGTGCCAAAATGTCCATAAAATTTGAAAGTTACATCTAAAAAACTTAGTGTGCATTGCCTGACTGGGACCTATTTGTCACCTGGGAAGATAATATTTAGTTTACTCAGCAGGGAAAATAACAACAACAATGGCAGCAACCCCATGCTGCTAACCTCTAGACACACTTTATTCAAGATTACAGTTTACCAAGGAGGAAATTGTTAAAAAAAACCTGGGAGGGCAATGTAATCTTCCTCAGTTCATGCCCCAGAAAAGAATTGCCAGAGATCCTTGGCCTCTCTTCAGCAATAGGAATCTTTTGGAAAATGTATTTATGTTTATATTATCAGTTAGAGACCACTAACTAAGTAATACTCATTTCTAAAAGGGAGCATAGAAGATGTGTTAATTATTTTGCCCACTCAGTTTCCTGTAATGCATAAAAATGACTAATAAGTGATGCTGAAATACTGAGATAAACATAAAAACTGTGAGAAGAAATAACAGAATTTCTACCCTAAAATCCAGTGTTATTTTTCTGAAATATATTAAAACACAAAGTAAAGTCAATACATATGTTGTTAGAATTTAAAAAAAACACTTTCTAAAACTACTTCAAAGACAAGGTCTTATGATTTATTCTTTCCTCCTATTCTTCCCTCTTCTACACTCAACACAGATTCTCTATATTCATAAAGATTACATATGGAGAGCCATTAAAACATTTTAAAACAAACACATAAAACTATAATCAGATATCTGGAAAAAATATTCTCCTTTGCATACAAGGGCTTGACTAGGAGCATACCTTTTTCCCTATGAATCCAGCTTTTCTTCCTATGTTCCACATCTCTTTGAACTATACCACTATCTAGACAGTCACTTTCAACAGACACATCAGATTTTTAAAATCAAATATATCCCCTTAATGTGTCTCTATTTGTCATTTCTCCTTCTCCTTCTTCTTCTTCAATCAATTATAATTTGTCAATTTCTGGTGTACAGCACAATATCCCAGTTATGCATATATATACATATATTCATTTTCATACTCTTTCATTAAAGATTATAACAAGATTTTGAACATAGTCCCCTATGCTATACAAAAGAAACATTTTAAATATCTATTTTGCATTAGTATTCTCTCTGGATATATACCCATAGGTGGGATTGCTACATCATATGGTAAGTCTATTTTTAGTTTTTTGATGAATCTCCATACTGCTTTCCATAATGGCTGCACCAAGCTACATTTCCACCAACAGTGAAGGAAGGTTCCCTTTTCTCCACAGCCTCTCCAGCATATATCATTTGTGGACTTTTGAATGATGTCCATTCTGACTAGTGTGAGGTGATACCTTACTATAGTTTTGATTTACATTTCTTTGATAATTAATGATACTGAGCATTTTTTCATGTGCCTATTGTCCATTTGCATGTCTTCATTGGAGAATTGCTTGTTTAGGTCTTCTGCCCATTTTTGGGTTGGGTTGTTTTTTTCTTTAAGTCATATGAGCTACTTATATATTCTGGAGATCAAGCCTTTGCCAGTTTCATTTGCAAAAATTCTCTCCCATTCCGTAGGTTGTCATTTTGTTTTATTTATGGTTTCCTTTGCTGTGCAGAAGTTTATGAGTTTAATTAGGTCTCATTTGTTTATTTTTACTTTTATTTCTATTGCTTGGGTAGACTACCCTAGGAGAACATTGCTAATATTTATGTCAGAAAATGTTTTGCCTATGTTTTATTCTAGGAGATTTATTGCGTCTCGCCTTATATTTAAGTCTTTAAGCCATTTTGAGATTATTTTTGTGTATGGTGTGAGTGTTCAAATTTCAATCATTTACTTGCTGATATCCAGTTTTTCCAACACCACTTGCTGAAGTGAAGAGACTCTCTTCCCTCCATTGTATATTTCTGCCTTTTTGTGTCAAAAAACAATTTCCCATAGGTGTATGTTTATTTCTGTGCTCTCTATTCTGTTCCATTAATCCATATGTCTGTTTTTATGCCAACACCATGCTGTTTTTATTACTGTAACCCTGTAGTATTGTCTGAAGTCTGGGAGGGTTATTCTTCCAGCTTCATTCCTTTTTTTCAACATTCTTTTGGCAATTCTGGGTCTTTTGTAATTGCATATAAATTTTAGGCTTGTTTATTCTAGTTCTGTGAAAAATGTCCTGGGTAATTTGATAGGGATCACATTTAATCTGTAGATTACCTCGGATAGTGTGGCCATTTTAACGATATTGAGTCTTCCAATCCAAGAGCATAGGATATCTTTCCATTTCTTTAAGTCATTTTTAAGTTCTTTAATCAGTGTTTTGTACTTCTCCATGTATAAGTCTTTCACCTCCTTGTCAGATTTATTCCTAAGTATTTTGTTGTTTTGGGTGTGATTTTAAAAAGGTTTCTTTCTTTACTTTTTTTGTTTTTCCTGCTAATTCAATGTTAGTGTGAAAAATAGAACTGATTTTTGTATGTTAATCTTGTATCCTGCTATCTTGCTTAATTCTTTTATCAGCTCTAGTAGTTTTTGCATGTAGCTTTTAGGGCTTTTTTATGTATAGTATCATGCCATTCACATATAGTGACAATTTTACCTTTTCTCTTCCTATTTAGATCCCTTTAATTTCTTTTTCTTGCCTGATTGCTGTGGCTAGAACTTCTAAGACTATGTTAAATAGAAGTGCTGAGAGTGGTCATCCTTTTATTTTTTCAGATTTTAGTGGGAAGGCTTTCAGTTTTTTGCCATTGAGTATTATGCTGACTGTGGCTTTGTCATAACTAGCTTTTAGTGTGTTGAGATATGTTCTCTCTATACCCACTTTAGTAAGTTTTTTTTTTAATCATAAATGGATGCTGAATTTTGAAAGAGTAAACAAAGTTGACAAACCCATGGCCATGTTCAACAAGAACTAAAAAGAGAGGATACAAATAAGCAAAATAAGGAAGGAAAATGGGGAAATTACAACCAATACCACAGAAATACAAAAATAAATAAGAAAATACTGTGAACAACTATATGCAAACAAATTGGACAATCTAGAAAAATGGACAAATTTCTGGAAACATACAGTCCACCAAGACTGAATCAAGAAAAATAGGCCGTTTGAACAGATTGATCACTAAAAATGAAATAGAATTAGCAATGAAAAGCCTCCTTGCAAACAAAAGTCCAGGACCAGATGGCTTCACTGGGGAATTGTACCAAAAATATATAGAAGAACTCATACTGGTCCTTCTCAAACTCTTCCAAAATATTCAAAGGGAGGGAGTACTCCCAAACTCATTCTATGAAGCCATCATCACCCTGATACCAAAACCAGACAAAGACAGTACCAAAAAAGAAAATCACACACCAGTATCACTGATGAACATGCAAAAATCCTCAACAAGATATTAGCATATAGAATCCAACAACACATGAAAAAGATCATACCCCACAATCAAGTTGGATTCATCCCAGGAACACAAGGATGATTCAACATACTATATTAACATGATACACCACATCTGCAAAAGAAAGAACAAAAGCCACATGATCATCCCAATAGATGCAGAAAAATCATTTGATAAAATTCATCATGTCTTTTTTATACCAACCCTCCTAATATGTAACTTACTCCATTAGTAGCTGCTTAAACCACTACAATCATCTCATAACTGGTCTGCATGTTGCCTTTTTCTCAATTTATGTTCCATGTTTCTCCTAAACTGATCTTACTAAAGTATATATCATATTAATCTTCTCTCCTCATTACAAATTAAGTAATTATATAATTTTGCTTGCAGCATAGTCTAAATCACTTACTGTGGTGTGTTTAGGTTTCTAGAAAACTCTTTTTATACTGATTTAAATAATATGGAAATTATTAAGTCACATACTTGGGAGGCAGAATGGACTCCATGATTTGCTCACTCCTGTGACTGAATAATGTCGTAAAAGCATAATTTCTTCATTTGCCTCTCATAGTTACAAATTTATTTTAATGCATGTTCTATTAATGAACTTACAATTATTTCAAATAGACATTAGAATATATAAACCTTGACTCATATTTGAGAAAAAAAGTGCATGTGATTTTTTTTAATTGAAATACATTCAGTTTATAATGTGTTAGTTTCTGGTGTACAGCATAATGATCCAAATATATATATGTATATATATTTATGTTCATATTATTTTCATTGCAAATTATTACAAAATATTAAATACAATGCCTTGTGTTATACAGCCACACAGTAGAAACCTGTTGTCTATTTATTTTATATATAGTAGTTAGTATCTGCAAATCCCAAACTCCCAGTTTATCCCTCCCCCACTTTCCATTCTGGTAACCATAAGTTTGTTTTCTATGTCTGTGAGTCCATTTTTGTTTTGTAAATATGTTCATTTGTGTCATTTTTTTAAGATTCCACATATAAGTGATATCATATAGTATTTGTCTTTTTCTGAATTACTTCGCATAGTATGATGATCTCTAGGTCCATCCGTGTTGCTGCAAATTGCATTGCTTCATTCTTTTCTATGGCTACGTGGTATTCCTTCTGTATATATACAACTTTTTTTTTTTTTTTTGTATATCACAACTTTTTTATCCAAACTCTCTCAATGAACATTTAGGTTGTTTCCATGTCTTAACTATTGTAAATAGTGCTGCTATGAACATTGAAGTGCATGTATCTGTGTGAATTAGATTTCCTCCAGATATATGCCCAGGATTGGGTTACTGGATCATTAAGTAAGTCTATTTTTTTTTAGGAAATCTCCAGTGTTTTCCATAGTGGTTGCACCAAATCACATTCCCACCAACAGTGTGGAGGTCTCTCTTTTCTCCACACCCTATTTGACATTTATCATTTTTGTACTTTTTCCTTATGGCCATTCTGACTAGTATGAGTTTGATTAGACACCATAAATCTCTTAGAAGAGAACACAGGCAAAACATTCTCTAATACAAATTGTAGCAATGTTCTCCTATATCAATCTACAAAGGCAATATAAATATAGTGAAAATAAACAAATGGGACCTAATTAAATTTATAAGAAGTGTTTGGTAATCATGAAAATGTCCTGAAGTTCCTCCATATGTGACAAATTGGAGCATGTACCCAGTCCTGAAGCAATTACTTTAGCCAGGGAAATCAGATTTTTTGATTGCTTCAGGTCAGCTAAGCTATACTCTGCCCTTGGAACCAGGATGGGAGGTAATAGAGAAAAGAGGTGATAAATAGTGAGAACAAAACACAGTATTTTCCACATGCTGCTAACTTGATAGAAAGATCTAGCTTCTTTTTCCTTTGTTTATTCATGCATTCAATAAAATGTGACAGATTGTATTTTCTAAACATTTTTGCAACAATATGTTTCATCCCACATATTCTTACATATACCTCACCTTAATCCTGGGCAGTCTTTTGTTATTGATATAACCAATGGAATACAGTGAAATAGTAGGTAGGTAACATGTGTGGCTAGATCTTACAAATGCCATAGATATTGACTTTGTTCCCTGGGAATGCTGACTCCTGGAACCAAGTAATCATAACGTGAGGAAAGATATACAATATTAAAAGGCCTTGTATAGGTTTTTGTTTTGGGGATTTTGTTTTGACTGAAAACCCCAGATGTGGTCTCAGTCATTCTGTATTCAACCAGCATCCACCTGAGTGAGGTAAAATTCAGTGTAACTCCAACCCCAGCCACCATCTGAATATAAACTCATGAGAGGCCCCAAAATAATATTGTCTAGCTGAAACCATCATCCTACAAAAGTGTGGTATAATAATATAATATTAATTACTTTAATACACTATGCATTGAGCAATTAATTGCAAGCAATAGACAATCAGAACATACTGGTACCAGCACATCTTTCAAGAGCCAATTCAAATAGCACTTCTGTATAAATTTGTTTAAATTTATTCCTTTATACTCTTATTCTTTCTGTTATTGCACTTCTTTTATATTCCTGGAGCATTCTAAACAATTTTTTTCAAAAAGTTTTCCTGACTTTAAAATATTGTTTATATATCTACATCTATATCCATATCTATGTCTAATCTACTCAACCAGACTGCAATCCTTGAGGGTATGAGTTATCTCATATGCATTATTTTCTTATTGTGGAATGTATAACATATAAAATAGTTTCTCTATAGAGGTTCATTGAATCAATCAAACAGCCAATTGATGTTAACCAACATTTAACTCAGAATTAATATAAATATTTGGACTGACCTTCACTTCTTTATATACATTTCTTTGTATATGTATATATCATGATAACTTGACTCCAGTAGTTTTCTTCCATTACCATGAGTCTTAAAGTTTTAAAAATGTATGGCACCTCTGCCACTTATGTTATGAAGTTTATATTGAAGTTTATAATTATTTTTCAGGAAATTGGAAATATTCTTTATTGGCAAAATATTTCTTGAAATAAAATGATTAACTATATTATCATGGCCTCATTTCTTATCTAGTTGCTTTGTTTAAAAACAAACAAACAAACAAAATGTAATTTATATTTACATGAAGATTTCCCTTTTATCTAGTCCCTTATGTGTCTGGAACTCCTACTGACATAAGAGTTTTACATGAGATAGATTAAAAACTTCCCTCAGGATTGTGTGGATTCAAATCATTGTAGGTAAGTCTTCCTTTCTAATAATCAATTCGTTATCATTTGTTAGTAGTTCATAAGTTTCAAGCACTTATTTATCTGAAATGATTGTTTCCTTTTCTTTTTTTAATCTAATTTACTTTCCTTCTTTCAATTTTTGAGATATAGTTGGCATGAATATTGAGATATAATTGCTTCTTTTTCATCAAAACTTCCTACCTGATGCACATCCCATGATTTAAGACCATTTTATTTTGTTTTGTAGTAAATAAAACCAGTAACTCTTCAAGATGTGGTATTCAGCATTTCCAATGACAATGTGATCTTTTATATTTGCTTACATTAGTGGTCAAAGCCAAAAATAAATTCAAATGTATATTTTTTTCCTCATACAATATTTATCTTTGTATGATGTTAAAATGATGGAGAAATATAATTTAAGAAATTTTTGCTAAAACTCCATTGTGAGACTTTTTCATGATGTTATAGTACACAGTTATGGTAAGGAAACATAGATGACAGCCTCTGCCTCCACACACACACACACACAAAGTGATGATATAACGTAAAATTATTCCCAAAGAAATAAGTATCAAAAGATATTTAGAATGGAGTGTTAAAATAGTAAAATGGAGGGAGAGATTACTTCATAATGAGACAATTAGAGGAGATTGGGAAGATTATAACATTTTAGCTGACTTAAAATTTTCTTATGATTTGCACATATGAATATGGCTGAAGGACATTGGAGTTAGAAATTATGTAAGTAGAGTACAAAATAAGATAGAACCACTGGGCATATTGCAATATTGCCAATTGGGTATATGAAAAGAGTGTATAAAAGTCCGAGATGACTCCAAGTTTGAAAATCTTGGAGTATATTATAGTAATCATAGAGATATGAAAATCATGTTCAGGAACTGACTTGTGGAAAAAGAAGATGAGTTCAGATTTTGTCTGTAATGTTTAAGATGTAGACTGAACACCAGATGAACTGAGTCCTGTTGGGAAGGGAAAATGCACTGAAGACTCTGGTTGCAGTTACAGATACAGATTAAGGATACACAGTATATTTAGAGATAGAAGATAGATGGAAGGAAGGAAGGAAGGAAGGAAGGAAGGAAGGAAGGAAAAAAGCAGATTAAAGAAGATATTTTGAGAAAAAGGAAGATATTTTCACCAGATCATTTTGTCTGCAGCTATTTACTGATAAATCTATTGTTATAATCAGAGGTTCTAAAAAGACTATCAGCATGATGAATTGAATTTGAAGACAGATTTTGTCTTCCTAATATGGTTTTTAAAAGACGAATTTTGACTAACTTTAAATGTCATTCACATTCTATCCATCTAGTTGCCTGTGGATTATTCTTCATCCTGGTTACTTCAAAAATATATTATTCTTTCCTGCTTCCCTTGTAAACAATTTTGCTTATTAATTGCTTAGAGTAAGTGTTTTGGAAAATTATTCACTCATTTATCCTTTTCCAAAACATCAAACATGCAGAACCCAATACTAAAGATCAGAGTACAAAAAAACTGGCCACGATTTAGCAAAATACTAAGACAGATATACATATCACCACACTACAGAGAGGTAATGACAGTGATTCTGTGGTAAAAGACCATTTTCCCAACCTTTGTGGACAAATAGTTTTAGAAAATGAAAATACGTTATAAGAAAAATAAAAAGAGATTAAACATTGGGCATATAAAATGTGGATATACAAAATTAGACCATTTTTAAATTATTGGAATAAACAAACAAAATTGCATTTCAATAAATATAATTTCAACAAGCTTATCATAGGAAAAAGAAAGCAAAGAAACAAAACAAATTCTATATTATGTCTAAACCGGCTTTTTCTTTTTTTTTTTTTTTTTTTGATCACCAGTATAGCATAGACACCAGTCTTACAATATTGTCAATGAACATGAAGGATGTACAGCAACTGATGTATGAAAAATGTTGACACTGACATAAAAATGAAGTATAACTATATGAATATAAGTAAAATTAGTTGCATTTGGTGACTGAGTGTTTATCAGTAAGAATTTTATTTACAGTGATTTAAACTTCGAAGATTTAAGCACAGAATTATTTAAATGAAAATGTATGATTCATAAAATCACTAGGAAGGGTAGAGGAACAGATAGACAAAATGTTAATCAAATGAGATCATGAATCCTCACCTGCGTCCCTCAAAAATAAGCCAAATTTATACCACATTACTAGTTCACTTAATTCAAAAAACAGTTTCACAGTATCGTCATGAATTTTAAATGCAGATTAATTCAACATAATGCAAGAAACACAACTGGACTTCAACAAGCATTTGTAGATTTGAATCTATTTCTTAGCACTCATTCAATACTACAGGATTTCTTCAATCAGAAAAGAACACAATCTTTTTTAGATTCATTTAATTACACATTCACCAGTCAAGATTCGTGTATTGGGTATGTTTCCAAGTCTTTGCACTTAATCTATTCTAGGTGTCAATCACTTAATTTAACATAAACTTATCTAGTTAAAGTTGCATCTTTCTTGTTTCATATAAATAAATTACAATCACAGATTGAGTTGGGGAGTTTTACATAAAAAGGATATAAATATATTTCAATTAATATATGAAAGAGATTTTAATAAATAAGAATGAATTATTTCTTGAGATACTTAGAAATAAATGGTTCACATATATATGATTAGAGTTGATTTTAAAATCTTTATTATTCTGCACAATCTGATTAAAAACAAAAAAGAAAGTATTCTGTTAAAAATGGTCAAAAACTATGTGCAATAATTTTGTTTAAAAAAGTATTATTTGCCAAATTAAAAGGCATTTAACAGAAACTTTAGTTGATAAAATATGCATATGACTATGTTTTCCAAATAAGTCTATCTCAGATAAACAATAAAAATAATACATTAACCTTCATCTTTACCACAGAAACAATATTTTGCTGTGTAGATCTATGATTTCATCTATGAAATTGCTTTGCTAGGTTAACATGTTTAACTATTAATTTTACAAAGACTGTTTATTCAGTTTCAGACATATATGTTTCACGTTTTTACTCTGCATCTAATTTCTTGATATTGGATATTTTGAAATGTTTATTAACATTCTTTGCACTGCATGAAAGACAGTCAAAACAAATCATGACCATCTTGTGCAAGAATAAGTATGAATCCTTGGCTAAAATAAACTTTGTTGATGTTTATGCTTTTCAATTATTTTTATTAGAGCTAGTATTTTAAATATTAGCTAGTATGTATTTTAAATATTCATAAGTCATTGACAGTACTGAAAATATTTTTTTCTAAACCATTTCAGAAAAATTATATCTAGCAGTAAATTATCTAAGGAATTTTGTGGCACTACATGCCACGTGTAGTGCTGCCATGTTAAAGATATGCCATAGCAAATTCAGAAACTTGAAGGATTATTTAATTTAACATTAAACTCAGCTATAATAAATAGTATAAGGGAAGTAACTCAGGTTATAAAGGAATGATATAAACCTGCTGACTATATATTTTATTAAGACATGTTCTAATTTTGCTTCAGTTTTTATAGCAAAATTTATTCCATTAATCTTATTTTATTTTACATTTCAATTATTTTATTCTTCACACCTTGTGGAACTCATCCTGACTATATTTTTCATGGTAGCCCTGAGAATACAATCTTGGCCTGATAATGCTGACAAAGAAAGAATTAATTTCATGCTTTCTAGGCTGAAGCCTTTTAGAAAAAGCTAAAGGAATCAATGGGTTATTTTTTTAGGGTTGGGATAGACTTCTGCGGGTGATAATCAACAGAAGTCCAACAAACAGAGTCAACTAGGCATCTCTGGGTATGCGTCAGTCAGTTTGGAGTGAGGACAAGACACTGGAAAAGAAAAGAGTGGAATGGCTATTGTGCCCAATGGTCATCATAGCTCTCACAGGGACACTTTAGTCTCCCCAAAAAGAAGTGATAATCTGGTAGCTATATTGTCTCTTTGGAAGCTAGAATCACTTGAGGACTGGAAGATTACTCAGGAGTCCAAGATTTATCTTGATAAAAAAAAAAAAAAAAAAACTAGAAATCACCTGGACAAATAAAGAGGGTCAATAATTCTGGCTTAGAAGTGAGTCCTGGAGGAGAAATTATCTGGCTATAGGGAGTGCATCACACAGTTCCACCCACTGAAAAACCAATTGCTACCCTAGCCAGTTAGTTGTGTGGGAGCAAAAGAGATCTCTTAAGATTTTGAAGGAAAATGTAAATCTTGAACAGGAGACCTAAAATGGGAAATGATTACTTTATGAAATATATCCATGCCAAGTGCTACAGATTTTCTGGTACTGGCACATCTATCCATTGACATTTTATTGTGATAATTGGTCTTGTGAGTTTTCCATTTCTCTAATAAAGCCTAGTCCTTGTCATGCCTTGTTAAGGTATAAAATGCATCTAGATTTCTGTTAAAATCAATGACAGCATTGAAAGAACCTTACTGGAAGGACAAATCCTTTAGATAGATAGATAGAAAGAGAGAGAGAGAGGGAAAGAGGGGGGAGAGAGACAGAGAGACAACTGTGAGATGTGAATGAAAAATGTTGCCTGCCACAACAGTAAACAAAGGAGGTTGCAGCCATCAAGTCACTACAGCTGCACCTAACAGTAGACCTTAGGGAACTCAGGTTGGAAACAAATAGGCTGCCCACCTCCATGCCCTAAGCCACTGCAGCCACCCTCAATGGTGCACCCAAAAAGGACTCAGGATGGGAAAATACAGGATACTGGCCCTAGATAGCTAAGGTGAATATCAAAGGAATGATTTCAATGAGCCAAGACTCCTGCAATTTCCCATACATTAAAAAAAACACCAAATTCCTTAACTTGAGATATCTGGGTTTCTTTAATTAACAGAAATCTTTTAATGTTCTGAATACCTGGTATTTGTTGCAAAAGCTCTTATCTATCTTGGCTCCTCCCTTATCTATTCAAATAAGCCTCTTAGAGTTCTCTGAGTGGCTATCCTTTAGGCTTGGAGTCCTCAGAAAATCTGCTAAATAATTCTCAACTTTTAGGTTTGCAGTTTTTTTTTTTTTCAGTGACATATATAGAGATGGATATAAATATTCATCTCAAAATTAATAAATGATCACATATATTATATATTGTATCTATATCTCATATCCAATATCTATGCTTCCACTTTTGATGATAAGTATAATTAGGTTAATTTACAATTGTTTTGTTGTGTCATTATATTATACTCATGTATGTGATATTTTTTGGATCTGGATTGACATTATTTGCTTTTTCCTGAAGACCTGTGCTAGAAATAAGTCAAATTGTTTCCTTCATGGAAATCACTATTATTAGCTATTAAGTATGTATTTTGTGTGATTTATTTTCTTATTTTAAATTATTGTTAATTTTATGCCTATTTTTATTTTTAATTAAATCTTTTTTTTATTTTTCTATAAGGTGGTCCTCAAAATTGTAAAATTTTCACATTAAGAATCTATCTGCCATTGAGTTAGGAGCTAGGAGTATAGGAATTAGGGGATGTGATGGTTAATTTTATGTATCAACTTGACTGGGCCCAGATATTTAGTTAAACATTATTATGAGTACATCTGTGCGGGCATTTCTGACTGAGATTAAGATTTGAATTGTTAGACTGAGTAAAAGAGTTCACCGTTCCCAAGGTGGGTGGGTCTCACTCTATCTGTGAAGGCCTAAACAGAACAATAGGCTGAGTAAGACAGGATTTGTTTTCTCTGCCTATCTTAGCTCTGGGACACTAGTCTTATTTTCTTCAGACTTGGGCTGGAAGTATACATAAGTTCTCCTGAAGATCCTGGGACATCTAATCCTCAATTGTGTGTGTCAGTAATTTATGATAATATAGTACTATATATATGTGTGTATGTGTGTGTGTGCATAAAACAATGTTTATTCCACTTTTCACAGGTTGGTCCTTGGCATAAAAATGCTTTATACATTTTTTTTTGGATTGATATCTAAAATTGTACATGAGATATGCCTTGATTAAAATGACTTTGAATGAAATAAATAACAATTCAGTATCTTGACATTAGATATTTCCTCCTATTATTTTTTTTTACTTTTAAGAATGCCATGAGACATATTATAAAATATTCATTACAGAAATTAATAGCTTTAAATGATATTAAAATAATATTTTACAAAAGGGGCATTAAGATTTCAGAAAAGAAATTTAGTATTGAAAAAAAATTAAAGGCATTCCTTAAGTGATCTTTTTAAGATTAGTCATGCTTTAATGAAAGAAAATGTTTAACTATTAAGCTAGTTTTATGATATCTGTCACCACTGAATAAAGACATTCTGTCTACCTATCAGGCTTAATGCAGAGTATATAAGAAAAGAATAGAACATTTTGCAAAAGAGCTAATAAATGCTTTAAAATAAAGCAAACTATATTATAACCAGGTTCACAGAATTATCTGATAGTGATAAAACTGTGATATTAAATTCTGTACCATTTTGAATCTGTGTTCTTAAATGTTAAAAATGTTTCATATTCATTATATTTGCTTAAACAAATTTGTTAAAATAATTTATTGTACAGGATGTTCAATTCTAATCAATAAGTCAAAATTATTGTTTGAAGCTCCTCTGTAGTCTGTACTCTGCTAGTCTAACTTTTCTAACGTTGACTCTCCCATTTATTTTAAACAAGTCAGTGAAGGCTTTCACTTGCCAAAATGTAGTTTGATTATTCACCAACCATGGAGGTGAATGGAAATGTGTTCACTAATATTCAAAAAACTTCTAGGTAATCTGAAAAGAATACAATAAAACACATGATATGGCTGCTTCAGACAGGTTGTGACACATAAATGGGGTCAAAAATCAACATTACACAATGAGACCATCATCTAAGTAGCCATGATTATTCTTAACTTGTGAATAAAGAGATTAGATTAATGGTAATATTATAAAATATTAAATATATAGAGCACACTTGATAATTATATATATATCATATTAATACAAACTTATTATGTATTATTAAGAACAAAAATTAGGATAAAAATTACACAGAAATGTAATATTAAATTGTGCTTCAAATTATATTGATTTGAAAATTAAAATTCCTACTCCAATTTTCTTTTTTTCCAGTGTCTACTCCAATTTTCAACAGAGACAATGTAATAAAAATAGTACATTCCTGATTTAATAATAAAATATGCTTTCTACAAATACCGTGTCTAATGCTGTTTTATATATAAACATCAATGTTTTTATATAAAACATATGTTTAAAATTTAATATATACTTACAGACAAGCATAAATGTACATATATATACATGTATATGGTTACAGAACAGCTTATATGTGTGCTATGTATAAAATACATGCATATAATAATCTGTACATTACCAAGCTGACTGTTCCAGAGGTCATGGAAAAGAAAGACTCATATATCAAGTAATCTGAATTTGAATTGCATGGTGCATTGAATCTGTTTAAAGTAGAAGAAGAAACAAAAGGAAAGAGATGGACAGGTTAACATGTTTAGGATAGGGTTCAAGCAGGATGGAAGAGCCATAATTCTTTTTTTAAAATGTGTTAGCTAAACTCTATTTATTTCTTTATTTTGCAATTATTTTTGTTTCTTGAGTTATAGTCAGTTTACAATGCCGTTTCAATTTTTTCTTTTATTATTTTTATTTTTAAATTTTATTTTATTGAGTAATAGTTAGTTTACTATATTGTGTCAATTTCCAGTGTAGAGCACAATTTTTCAGTCATACATGAACATACTTTTACTCATTGTCACATTCTTTTTCACCATGAGCTAACACAATACCTTGTATATATTTCCCTGTGCTATGCAGTATAAATTTGTTTATCTATTCTATATATACCTGTCAGTATCTAAAAATTTAAAACTCCCAAACTGTCCCTTCCCAACCCCCTCTCCCCTGGCAACCACAAGTTTGTATTTTATGTCTATCAGTCTGTTTCTTGTTTCTGTTTTATATTTAAGTTCATTTACTTTCTTCTTCTTTTTTTTTTTTTTTAGATTCCACGTATGAACAGTATCATATGGTATTTTTCTTTCTCTTTCTGACATTTCACTTAGAATGACATTCTCCTGGGACATCCATGTTGCTGCAAATGGCATTATGTTATCATTTTTATGGCTGAATACTATTCCATTGTATAAATATACCACAACTTCTTTATCTAGGACATATTTCACAGAAGTACAGCAAATCATATTAAAATTTATACAAAATCAGAAAAGACGCAAATTGCCAAAGCATTACTGAAGAAAAGGAAAGAAGCTGGAGGAATAATGCTCCCAGGCTTCAGACAATTCTACAGAGCTAAAGTAATTAAAAGAGCATGGTATTGGTAAAAAAACAGACATACAGACTAATGGAACAGAATAGAGAGCCCCAGAAATGAACCCACAAATGTTTGGTCAATTAATCTTTGACAAAGGAAGCAAGAATATACAATGGAACAAAGACAATCTCTTCAGCAAATGGTGTTGGGAAAACTGGACAGAAGCATGTAAATCAATGAAGCTAGAACACTCCCTTATGCCATACACAAAAATGACTCTAAGTGAATCAAAGACTTAATCATAAGACAAGATAAAATAAACGTCCTAGAAGAAAGCATAGGCAAAACATTATCACACATATATCCCAGCTATGTTCTCCTGTGGTAGTCCACTTAAACAATAGAAACAAAAGCAAGAATAAACAAATGAGACCTAATTAAACTCACAAGCTTTTGCACAGCAAAGGAAACCATAAACAAAACAAAATGACAAACTGCAGAATGGGAGAAAATTTTTGCACAAAATGAAATTGACAAAGGTTTGATCTCCAGAATATATATACAGCTCATATGACTTAATAAGAAAAAAACAAACAACCCAATCCAAAAATGGGCAAAAGGCCTAAACAAGAAATTCTCCAATGAAGACATATAAATGACCAATAGGCAAAAGAAAAGTGCTTAATATCACTAATTATCAGAGAAATGCAAATTAAAACTACAATGAGGTATCACTTCACATCAGTCAGGATGGCCATCATTCAAAAGTCCACAAATGATATATGCTGGAAAGGCTGTGTAGAAAAGGGAACCCTCCTACACTATTGGTGGGAATGTAGTTTGGTGCACTATTGTGGAAAACAGTATGGAGATTCCTCAAAAGACTAAAAATAGACTTACCATCGGACCCAGTAATGCCACTCCTTGGCATATATCCAAAAAGAACCCTACTTCAAGAAGACTCCAACACCCCAATGTTCACAGCAGCACTATTTACAATAACCATGACATGGAAACAGCCTAAATGTCCAACAACAGATGACTGGATAAAAAGCCATATTTCTTGAATCCTGTATTGTACAGTGACATTGTATCCTTCTCCTCTCTCTTTTGCATAAGTCTCTTCAATCTATAGCAGTAATTTTCAATATTTATTTATAAATGTACATAGATTCATAAAATTTGTCCAGATATTATACTTATTAATAAAAACAAAAATTTTAATAAAAGAACTATATAAAAAAAATCATGAAAAATGACATTGTTTCACAATTTTGCATTTTTATACCTGACAATAGAACATAGCTGGTTTCTCATATTCACTTCTGCATCATATTTTGTTGTATATTTTTCGTTGAAGTTTATGAAAAAGTTTGGTTTAATACCAAAATATATTTAGAAAAGAGAAGTGTTTGCTTTTTAAAATAATTATTGGTAGTCTTTGACACTGTGCAAAATTCAACAACTCAACCTCTTAGAGATCAGTTGCATTTGGAATCTTAAGCTATATCAACAAACTTTATGTAGTCATCTGCACGCAAATCCATTGGTGTATATTGCATCTTGAAAGGTCTTTGAAATGTTTTGCATTACAATTGGGAAAACATCTGTTCATTGAGTTGGGAATATCTAAATCTTGGCATATCTTTTGAGAATATCAAAAGTTACATGCACTGATATCATTGCCAATCTTTTAAGAAAGTCTATAATATTGTGAAGCTGTCACAGATGTAGAGGTACATTTTCTAAATTGATTACCACCATAGTGTTAGCTAACACCTCCATTATTTCACATAATTAACATTACATTTTTTTAGTGAGACCATTAAGATGTACTATCCTAGCAACTTTAAAGTATATAATACAATATTGTTAACCACCTTATGACTCAACATGCTGCATGTTAGAGCCTCAGAACTTATAACTGGAAGTTTATACCCTTTGATGAGCATCTCCCTATTCCCTCCTCCCCAATCTCTGGCAACCAGTATTCTATTTTCTATGAGTTTGGCTTTTTTATATTTCACACGTAAATGATT